>NW_010295175.1:37234-44021 GCF_000700745.2 Antrostomus carolinensis
ATTGTTTTTCTTTGTTTAATCTTTTCCTTTATTTTTTAATTATCTACTTGTTTATAAATGGCTTTATTTTGTGATTAACTTTGGTACTGGATTGCTGTATCAGAGTTCTGAATGTCTCCGGTTGTTTGCACACAGATAACTGCAAAGAGGTTGTCATTACTGGTTACACGCAAGCAGAAGCCAGATCTCTTTCTTAATGGCTTGGGGAAGGCACAAAACATGCAAGAAAGGTAAATGCCATCCAGACTTGCAATTTTAAACTAGCAAGTGCTGCTTGGTACTGTAGTAATTTCTCTGCTCCAGGGTTCTTCAACATTTTCAGAGGCTGAGTAACAAATAAAATTGAGAAGATTATTGGGGGCTTTTTTGTACCATTGTAAGAAGGTAGTAGTTCTCAAGTTGGGTTTTTGACCAGCCTTATACCTCTGGCTCATGAGCTTCAAATATTTCTTCAGTCAATGTTTTTTGAGGTGCTTTGTCCTATATGTTGTTTGTCTGTCTGTTTTGCAACATGTCTACTGTATTCTCCATCTGTCTCCATAAAGCACAGAGATACTGTTAAAATGCCCCCCTCTTTTAAGGTTAACTAAGGACATTTTTCTCCTTTTCTCTTTTTTCATATGGACTATACTTCTTTGTATAGATACAAATATATATATTTTTCAAGTGCAAGTTAGTATCATCTAGATTTACTCATGTGAGCACTCTGAAGATTTTTTGTGTGGGATTTAGTAGCAGCTTTACAGTACTGGCCGGTTGCCTATTGCATCAGTCTTCCTCCTAGCAACCAACATTCATTACAGTTTTGAAACTATCTATCTCCTCTAGTGGCTTTTTCATTCAATATTAACCTCTGTTTATGCAACAGGACAAATGCAATGGCAGATTTTATGTTCTGGGCTGGTGAGGAAAAATTACCCTAAACCGTAGAGTTTTAAAACTACATGGGGAAGAACAACCCAGATTTTAAGAGGTCCTTGAGATTGTTGAATAATCCCTGATTGTCATGTTTTATTTTTGTTAGGAAGAGAAATATAACTTATTGTTGACCATGTAACATGTTCTTTTGTATATAGCCTAGCCCAATAGCATGACCTGCATGTCAGAATTCTTGTACAATAATGTATTTATCAAAGTATACATTTCTGATATTTAAAGATGTACATTGATTTAGTTTTGGTAAAATTTTGTCAATAGAGAGATAAGTGCAAACAGCTTTTAGCAAAGGAATTAATATAATATCTGGTGCTGCTGTTATATTAACTACAGTGTTGTACAGAATTTATCATGGATTTTTGACTGCTGAAAAAGGGACAATGGAATTTAGCCATACCAAGGACTGTACTGGAAAGAGACTGCTGCTGCTGAATGGGCCCTGATAAACAACTCACGCCTTGAGGAGGTCACTGAGACTTTACATGGGAAGTAGAGCTTGTTAAAGAAGATTAAAGACTGCTCGTAATTACTGCTGCCAGAGGAAGGGGTGATTAGTCACTGTTGATGAGTCAGCTGTAAATAAAACATGTGTGCATGGAATATCAGTTTTTATCTGTATCAAGGAAAGCTGAATTCAAGTCATCATTGCTAAGGCTCCATGCAAAGACCTGCACCCCTGTGTGTATTATTCCTGGTTCCTGCAGTAAATTGTGCTGTGAATCATACAAAGACACACAATTAATAATGATAGTGTTGTAAACTACATCTGTCTTGACTTCTGTCATAATAATGGTGTATTTTGCAAAGGTCACAAATATGAACAGAGTAGGTTTGCATAAGTCCTTGCTTTCTCAGTTTGCCATGACCTGTATTTGTATGAATTCTAGTGTACATGCCAAGTCTTAAGTTTACTTTTCACTTTGATAACAGAAATGTGACTGCAGACAAACATCACTGACTTTGTTCACAGCACACAGTCTTCTTTCATTGTTACCTCAAACTATAAGTATTATGAGAAATAAAAATTCTGGCAGCAAGTCTATTTTGGTTTTGTTGTTGTTGTTTGGTTGTTTGTTTTTTTTTTAATTTAGTGTTGCAAACCCAACATCAGTAAGTATAAAAGTTGTATTAAAATTATATCTTACAAATGTATATTTTACATAAAAGAGAGATTCTTTGAACTGTTACTTTATGTGATTTTTGTAGTAAATCTAATCTATTCTATGTTTATGAAGCATTCTAGTGCTACAATGTGGTAATTATGTTCTCTCCATCCCATTCAGTGGGAAGTTCTCCAGAATCTCTTGTGTCACCCTGTTGTCCCAATTGTAGGGACCTGTCCCAGTTGTGAAACTCTGTATTGTGGAACTTCTGTGAACATGTCAAGGTGCATGCACAGCCCTGGTGGAAACCAGTGGAAATGTAATACCTAAATTGGAGAATAAAAGGCAAAAGACCTGGGGAGGAACTTGGAACATATCTTGTGAAGTGGCTCATGCGCTTTTTTTAGCCTTTAGCAGTATCCGTCCCCTGCCTGCCATCCCAATTCTCAAACCAGTTTCCCGGGTTACATGAGGAGCTAATTCAATGACTGGCATGAGCTGGTTTCTAAAACAGTTTAAAATTTTCCTTCATGTTAATGACCCCATGCTTCATGCGGAAGTTGTAATTGGGATAGTTTATTTACCAGACTCAAGACAGTTTTATTGCATCCTGGTGTGGAGTCAACCTAAAAAGGTGGTGGTAAAAGGCTGCTTAAAACTCCTAACACAAACCTCTATTTGGGGCAAGCAGTGAAATCCCCAAATACATGAGCAGGGTGTCTGAGAGGGGTGAGGGAGCAAGTACAACCGTACACATGACCTGAGAGGCTGGTACCACGATATTTTGGAAAAGGTACTGGAAAGTAAGAAAGATTCCAGAAAACAGGATCAAGAGGTGTTCAATTTTTGTAAAATGTGTTATAGTGATGTACCACAAAAGGTTAATGTGCTGAGTTTACCCAAAGGTTAAAAATTGACTGGACTGTGACCTGTGAGCAGTGCCCACATGAAGAAAAGGTGTAGTGGTTATCCAGGACAAGGCTCACAGCCAACTCCAGTCACGCAGGTCTGATGTCTGCCTCGCAGAACCCAGAGAGGTGTCTGGCTTGCCTCAGTGATACATGGAGACGGTGAGAAGCCCCAGATGGGATGCAGACAAGATGATGCACTGTGTTCGGCAAGGCTGTAGAAATCACTGACGACCAGATGGTCTCTGACGTCTTCTGCTGTCTCCGGATGGTAAGGAGCTTAACTCTGGATGGACATCCACTGATGCAGGACCTTGAGTCCAGAATATCCTGATTGCAGCTACTTATTTTTCCCCTAGAGAACCAATCCCATGTTTAAATGCTTTCTTTTAAAACACACCTGGAGGACAATCTGATGGTGAGTCCGTTAATTATTCTCGTGTCTTGGGACTACAACCCAAGTCTGACTGTTCTAAGAGGTAGAGTTGGCTTAATAACCAGCCCTCAAAGACTAGCCCCCTCTTGTTCTTCCCCTGCTTCTGGACCCAAAAAGGGGTGAAAATACATTTTCATGGGAGGTAGGCCATCAAGGTTTAACTTTCTCAGACTGAAGAAAGCTTTGAACCTAGACTTCATGCTTTAGGGTAATGCATTATGTCTCAGATACTATGTAAAGGATGGGCAGCACATTTACATTCACTTCCTCTTTTGGCCATCCTGTACAAATAAGTAGGTATAATGATATTTTGTGAAGAGGGTTCTCACAATGCTATGTGCTTATGCAGAACAGATCTGTCCAATTCCCCAGAGGTCTGCAGTCCTGCAGGAGCAAAACTGTTCCTGGAGGAAGGAGTTTTAGGTCAAGAAGAAAGATGCTGTGTGAATGTGGGTATCCTGTGGATCAAATACTCACCAAGAGACAATTGTGGGAATTTCTGGGCCTGCTTTAAGAGTCTGAACACTTATTTAGTCCTTGTATAAGTAAGAATTGAAGGTTAGAGTTCAAAACTAGATAGAGTTAAACAAGCAACGAGTTTAGAAGCAATGCAGCTGTTAACAAAATTAGGAACATTATGCTGTTGCTTGTTCACCTTTTAAAGTGGCAAAGAAAAAATGTCAAAATTTAGCATCTTTTTGAAAGAGAAAGTAGTGCAACCGTGAGGTCGGGGCACAGATTGAAAGCTGTGATGTATTGTGGAGACAAGCAGATTATGGGACCTTCAGACTCTGAACGTTGTTATTGTTCTTACGGGGCCTCATTCAGCACTGAGAAAACATTGCTGTTCCAGCAAATGTTGGGACACTGTATTATGAGTGTTAGAGCTGTGTACTGTAAACTGTTGCCAGAATTGCTAAGAAGCATGCAGCTAATCATAATTAATATCATGCTGTGTGTCAGGGAGCTTTTTCATGTGTGAAACAATTATTGTTCCTAAAAGTTCTCTTACAAAAGGGCTGGATTAAATTGAAAATGTTAAAAGAGAAGGAAATTTAAGGAAGCCTCTGTTCAGATGGGTTACTGAAAACTAGAGGGGGAGAGGGACCAATCTGACATGAGCAAACTTGCCAGCGTATTTAATGTGAAAATATGAATTTTAAAAGTCATGAATGAATTAAACTGTATGAAAGAGGGGGGAATTTTATCATCAGAATAAATCATGCAGAAGTCAGATAAAGGAAATTTGAATGGAAAACTGCGACTAGAAAGAGAAAATGAATCTATTACTACGCGGTATTACAAGCAGTGGCTTGAATGATTCCATAATAGAGGCTTTGAATACTAACCAAGTGAGAAGAAATTACAAAAGAACCCCAAAGATTTCTATCAGGTTAAAGTTTTAATAATATTTTTATAATACATTATTTTCCCCTTGGTAATGCTTGTTATTTATTTAAATTCTAAAGATACAAGTTATTTTAAAAATGGTGGGGTTTAAAGTTGAGAGTTGGCTCCTGAGCAAATATTGAGATCTTAGTGTTGTATGTTGAGTGTACCTAGCCAGTGTGCCATTACTGGCATTTACCTCCTACTTAGCTGAATATTCCTGGGATACATTGAAATCGCAGAGGTGTCTGATTCCTGGCCCCAGAGATACAGGTCCGTTACACGCCAGCTCCGCGGGAACTCCGGGGTGTGCTCCAGCCAGGTGTGATCGGTGCAGAGCTCCTGATTCTGCAGCATGAGCCTACAGAAGCACCCCGAGACATGGTCTACGTGTGGCCTTCTGGCAAAATATGCATGTTCCCCCCAGCCCCCTGCAACCTCCTCCCCAAAACCGAGCCTTCTGTCGCTTGCATTTTTTTCTCATGAGCATGTTGATGAACAGCTGACAGATTTTAGATTCATACTTTCACAGCTTCACGTTCACAGATGGCAACATTCTAGCTTATTTTAAAAAAGAAATTGGAGGTGGACACTTTTTGAAAATTTGGCACCAAAAATGTTATGCATTTCATTTAATATCTTCTGTATTATTTGCAGGTGGAATATTGGAGATCAGTTTAAAACTGGGATGACAGCTAGACTACACTGAAACTTTCAGGGTGTGTTCATTTTATATTCTGCATCTGGTTAAAGCATCACTGCATTTTACTATCACATGAAGCTCTCATTTTTCTCCCCAAATGGGATTTGGAGATAAGATGCTAGGTCAAGTCAGAGAGTACTATTTTAAGCTAAATGTTTTCTCTATAGAATGGTTGTAACTCCTATAGGACAGTAAACATGATTTGTAATATGAATAAAATGATATTCCTCGGGACATACTGAGGCTGTAATAGATTGCTGTAATCCACCTTTGTCTTGCAGAATGGTACAGGCACCCTTTCTTTAAAACACACAAAGCAGAAAATTTCATGTTGTCCTCCTCGGAGCAGCATTAGACCTCCACAGGTAATGAACTACCAAAAGAAGAAAGTGGAAGTGTTTCCCTTGACCTTAAGACAGCTTATTTGCAAAAGCAGCAAGATCAGACTTATTTAAGAAGCTTGGCCTTTGCTGTGAAACAATGCAAAGCTCCATCAGTCTGAAGAATAGTAAACTGTAGCCACATTATCCTGTTAGGCTGATGCTAAATATAAAATGGATTTTCAATTTCTTACATGGATTTCCTTGCCTTGTGACTAAATGCAGCACCAAGGTTTTATGAAAACCTATTTTCTTCATGTCTATGAATGTTGTTGGTACAATGCAGTGCTTGGCATTCTGAGATTAAAACAATGCCATTGTTTAGTAGTACCTTTTGTGTTTTGCTGGCATGAAAAATCAGGTTTCTTCTGAACTGGAACACTGGAAATCCGGGGGTAGAGGGAGCACTGAAGGACACAGTTTTCTCAAACTTTTATGGAATCTGCTGCATGTAACTGCCACCACACAGAAATAAAAATGCTCAGCTTTCCCTGTGTCAGTGTTTTGACACTGACTGTAACTTTTCCAGTTCTGAAACTCCTCTTCTTAGTCTTGGTTGGAAATAATGGCAACAATATTTATTTAGTTACTACTGTTTATAACCTCTACTTAATCCTTGGTAAATACGCTTTAAATCTGTGAATAACAGAGCAATTATAGAGCTTAACAGCACTAGGACTGAGCTCAGAAAAGAACTTTTGCATAAACTTAATAAGTCCGTCTGTAATTATTGAAGAGTTTTCTCAGTACAGGACATTATCTGAAGAAGTTTCCAATGTAAAATGGACTCACTGAAATGAATGGCAAAACTGTTCTGGACTTACTTAAGAGAGACTAGATTTTGGGAAGCAACTGGTTTATATCATGGACATCTGCAGGAGATTTATCACTAACATTTTAATATTAAAACATATTTCAGCTGAAATAATAAT
>NW_010295176.1:0-1032 GCF_000700745.2 Antrostomus carolinensis
GCCACCCTGCACCCCACACACCAAGGTGAGCTGGAAAGGGCAGAGGACCAAGTGTCTGCAGACACCCACGTGTTTGGGGTCCTGAGCTGGAACACATCTAACATCCACAGGCTGTAAGTTCGCAGCAGCTGCTGGCAGCAGCACGGCTTTTCCGAGCTCGGAAGCCAGATGTGCTGCTCTTCCTCCTGCCTCCTTCGGGATGTAGCAGAGACCAGGGAACTCACCAGCCGCAGCACTTGGCTATGCGTGCACCGAAGATACCTCTCGTGCTGCTCAGTTATTCCTCTCTCCCCATCTTGGGGGCAAGATTAAACTTTTCTGCTTAGACCTGAGAAGAAACTTCTTTCCAGTGAGGGTGCCAGAGCCCTGGGACAGGCTGCCCAGGGAGGGTGTGGAGTCTCCTTCTCTGGAGACATTCAAGACCCACCTGGACGCCTTCCTGTGTGATCTCATTGAGGTTCCTGCTCTGGCAGGGGGATTGGACTAGATGGTCTTTTGAGGTCCCTTCCAATCCCCAACATTCTGTGATTCAGCTACCAAATGCATCACCAACAGAGGCACAAGAACGTTTCTGCCCCGATCAAGAGTGCAGAGCATGTCAACTCATCACACCTAGGTGAAATGGGAAGCGGGAGACCCCCTGCCTAACCTGCTGTTCCAACCCACACCTCTGTCCAGCAACAGAAGGGGAAACCTATCAGTGAGAGACTCAATTGATATGGTCAAATATTCTAGTCCTAAAATTATCGCCTGGCCTCCAAACCAGAACCTGTGTTGTTCAAAGCAACTACAGAAAAAAAAGAAAAAAGAAAGAAAGAAAAAAAAAGATAGGCCAGGAGATGCAATGAGAGACCAACTTTGTGGCAGAGCAGAAGAGCTTACCATCTACCGCCACCACACACTCTGGAGATGCACAATGCTTTTAGCAGACAACAAAGCTTCAACAGCAGCAGAAAAGAAGAAAGAAAAGCAATGGCACTCTGCAAATAAGAAATCAAAAGGCATAATAATAAATACAAATAATAAACTGCA
>NW_010295176.1:1085-8535 GCF_000700745.2 Antrostomus carolinensis
GGAATGGGCTTCTTCCCAAGATGGCTCTAAACTGGAAGAGGGGAGGTTTAGATGAGATATTAGGAAGAAGTTCTTCACTGTGAGGGTGGTGAGACACTGGAACAGGTTGGCCAGAGAAGCTGTGGCTGCTCCTCCCTGGAAGTGTTGAAGACCAGGTTGGATGAGGCTTTGAGCAACCTGGTCTAGTGGAAAGTGTCCCTGCTGCTGGCAGGGGGGCTTGGGACTGGATGAGCTTTAAGGTCCCTTCCAACCCAAATCAGTCTGTGATCTAGATTTCAGCCCTACCTGGCCTAACACACTGCAACAGGAACACAACACATCCTGGCACGCCTAAAGCCTGAGACAAAGCCACTGCTGCTGCCACCAAGAGCAGCAGACACTGTTCCTCACCCACGTTCTCTCTGACCATGTCATTTCCCCTCAATTTCTATGTCCCAAAAGGCGTGTGAGAACAGGGCACAGGACACACCACTGCCAGGGCAGATACCAGCGTCATGCACATCGGTGGAAGGTAGAAATCATCTGCATGGGGAAATAGTGACCAAGAAGTGCACAGGCTCACATGTCTCTGTTTATGGAAGTCCTCTGGCTATGATTCACAGCAGCTCTGTAAGGAAATTTAATGGAAATACCCACCGATGAGGTACCTGCCTGACGAGGAGAGGCTGAGAGAGCTGGGACCCTTCAGCCTGGAGAAGAGCAGCCTGAGAGGGGATCTGATCAATGTCTATAAATACCTGAAATGTGGGGGCCAAATGGATGGGGCCGGGCTCTTCTCGGTGGTGCCCAGTGACAGGACAAGGGGCAATGGGCACAAACTGGGACACCAGAAGTTCCAGAGAAACTTAAGGAAAAACTTCTTCACTGTGAGGGTGCCAGAGCCCTGGGACAGGCTGCCCAGAGAGGGTGTGGAGTCTCCATCTCTGGAGATGTTCAAACCCACCTGGACACTTTCCTGTGCAACCTGCTGTAGGGAACCTGCTTTGACAGCGGGGTTGGACTGGATGATCTCCTGAGGTCCCTTCCAACCCCACCATGCTGTGATTCTGTGATCTGTCTATTAGACACTGGATGCACAGTTTCCCATCCTGGCTTTCAGTGGTCCATGTTTGAGCACTGACCTATTTAAAGCTGTCAGAACAAAGTAGTCTTCACCAAAGCTGCTGATCCTGCAAGGCTACCCCGGGCTGCTCCTCAGTGCTAATCACCGCTGTACGCCAAACGATACGGACTGGTGCGGTCACGTCCGCGCGATCCCTTCTCCTGCAAGTTACACCACACAGCAAGTGGCTTATCTGAAAGATGCAGCCCCAGGATTGTGACTCATGTGATGCTGAACTGCTGCCTCACCCTGAAAACACGGCACGGTTCTGCAAACAGCGGCAAGATAGACAGGAAAAGTCGTCTAAGGTAATAATGAAAATGGGGAGCTCTGGAACGTACCGTAAGCACGGGTCGAGGAACGCAAGGGTCCACGTTTGGTCAGAGCAGAACAACACGCAAGGTTCAGTTCACTGTTCTCAGCTCAGTCACTGCCCCACACTGAGCAAGACTACACAGTCCTGTTGGGTACACACGTACCCTTGCAAGCCATCACACCGACCTCCCGATCATCTCATTGACTTCCCGGTCATCTCACTGACTTCCCAATCATCTCAAAGACTTCCCAATCATCTCACTGACTTCCCGGTCATCTCAATGAATTCCCGATCATCTCACTGACTTCCTGGTCATCTCAAAGACTTCCTGATCATCTCATTGACTTCCTGGTCATCTCAATAACTTCCCGATCATCTCAAAGACTTCCTGATCATCTCACTGACTTCCCGGTCATCTCAATGACTTCCCGGTCATCTCAATGACTTCCCAATCATCTCAAAGACTTCCCGACCATCTCACTGACTTCCCGGTCATCTCACTGACTTCCCGATCATCTCACTGACTTCCCGGTCATCTCAATGACTTCCCAGTCATCTCAATGATTTCCTAGTCATCTCATTGACTTCCTGGTCATCTCTGATCCTTCTGTCAACACCACTCTCAATTCCTGCACTCTGCATTCACCAGCCAAAACACATTTGTAGTTACAGTGGACTCCTGGCAGTAGCCACTTCTGCTTACAAAATGGGACTCAGAATCTTGATTACAGTTTCTGGGAACGACTATAACACAAGCAGTCCATAAATGAGAAATAACCCTTGTCATCCTCAGAAGTCCAGCTTTTTACTGCTTTTTTAAAACATACACAGACAGAAGTGTCACTGCTTGTATCTAACTTTCGGTTCTGTTTAAAATTCTTGATTGAAGAGCAAATATTGACAACAATGTAGTGCAATATTGACAGAACACTGTGCAACAAGCTACCAGGAACGCTCATCCTGTACAGGACCAAGTGCAATGAAGTTCTGGACCGACGGCTCATATTTGTTGGAACTGCAATAGATGGGATAATACTGAATACTGTGATGCATCCATGCTCTTGAGACCTGGAGCAGCTAGAACAAGTCCAGAGGAGGCCACCAGGATGATGCGAGGGCTGGAGCAGCTCTGCTGTGAGGACAGGCTGAGAGAGTTGGGGCTGTTCAGCCTGGAGAAGAGAAGGCTCCAGGGAGATCTTATAGTGGCCTCCCAGTACCTGAAGGGGCTACAAGAAAGCTGGGGCAGGACTTTTCATAAGGGCAGCTAATGACAAAACAAGGGGAAATGGGTTTAAGCTGAAAGAGGGGAGGTTTAGATGAGATATTAGGAAGAAGTTCTTCACTGTGAGGGTGGTCAGACAGTGTCCCAGGTTGGCCAGAGAAGCTGTGGCTGCTCCTCCCTGGAAGTGTTCTCAGCCAGGTTGGATGAGGCTTTGAGCAACCTGGTCTAGTGGAAGGTGTCCCTGCTGCTGGCAGGGGGGTTGGGACTGGATGAGCTTTAAGGTCCCTTCCAACCCAAACCAGTCTGGGATTCTATGACCACAAAATGAAAACCAAATTGTGTCAGTAGTTTTTGGGCAGTGAGAGGAGAAGAAAAAGGAAAGCAGGTGTTGCCCACCTTTTCCTGTTCACCACAACGTTATCAAAAAGACCTTTTAATTTCTTTATTTTCCTATTGCTCACAGCAGCAAGTTGATAATTTGGGGCATATCACATCTATCCACAGTTTCACATTTGCATAGAATACTCAAGGACACATTATCAGGCTGTTACCCAACCGCAGCCTCGTGACCCCCTGGGAGATACAGGAACTTTGTGAAGTGGGAGCATAGGCAATGAGTTCAAGTACACACCAGATTTGACAGTCTGAAGGAAACAGGCTTTGCTAGATAATTATATTACTCAAAGCAATGAAAGACTCGTTTCATATTTCACAGCCTTTTTACTCAGGGCTTCTGTGAATTCATTTTTCTTGCAATTTATTCTTTCTTTCCCCCCTCATTCATTTCCCTCTTTCATCAATTAGTATAATTCAGTTTTGAGAAAAACATTGAGGTTTGAAGCAACCCTGAAAGTCCCAGGGAAAAAGGGTAAAGCAGAAAGAGCAGAGGGTCTGGTTATTCAGCAACTACAAAATCATGGTAAATCATCGTCCGTCCCCGTTGCTCACTGACTGGTCTTACACCTGAGACTGCTGACAGACACGTGCCGAGGTGGCTGGATGACTGGACAGGGTAACAAAATACTCCTGGTGAACATGGTTTTTCTATGCCCCAGCCTGTTTAGAGAGGAAAAGTTGACATGTGTCCTCTTTAGAGAATCCCAGAATGGTTGAGGCTGGAAGGGATCTCTGAAGGTCACATCTAGTCCAACCCCCCTGCTCAAGCAGGGACTCCTAGAGCACAGGAACCAGGAGTTTGTCCAGATGGTTTGTGAACATCTCCAGGGAGGAAGATTCCACAACCTCTCCAGGCAGCCTGTCCCAGTGCTCTGTCACCCTCCCACTAAAGAAGTTCTTCCTCATGTTCAGGTGGAACTTCCTCTGCTGCAGTTTCTCATCCTATTGTTGGGTGCCAATGAGAAGAGTCTGGCCCCGTCCTCTAGTCCCTCTCCCTTTACATATTTATCAATGTTAATCAGATCCCCTCTGAGTCGTCTCTTCTCCAGGCTGAACAGCCCCAGCTCCCTCAGCCTCTCCTCATGTGAAAGATGCTCCAGACCTTCCATCATCTCAGTCGCCCTTCGCTGGACACGCTCCAGCAGTTCCATGTCCTTCCTGTACTGGGGAGCCCAGAACTGGACACAATACTCCAGATGTGGCCTCATCAGGGCAGAGTAGAGGGGGAGGAGAACTTCTCTCGACCTGCTGGCCATGCTCTTCCTAATACAACCCAGGACACCGTTGGCCTTCCCGCACACAAGAGCACATTGCTGGCTCATATTCAACTTGCTGTCCACCAGCACTCCCACGTCCTTCTCTGTAGAGCTGCTTTCCAGCAGGTCAGCCCCCAACCTGTCCTGCTGCCTGGGATTATTCCTTCCCATATTCCTTCCCATACGCAGGACCCTGCACTTTCCCTTGTTGAACCTCATTGAGGTTCCTCTCTGCCCATCTCTCCAGCCTGTCGAGAACCAGCCTCTTCCTGGACACTACAAACAACAACCTGCCAGATTCAGCTTTCCCTTGCCAAAAAAAAGAGCAGAAGAAAATATCAACCTTTATCTGTTATGGCTTCAGAAAGGGAGAAAAATCTGAGACTTCAGTGAGGTTGCAAATAATGTATATTTTTTTTCCAACTGTCCTAAATACACAGCTCTGAACTGCTCCCCATCCAGCAGTAACTCGTAACGCTCCGTCATACAGCCTGTGCAATTAAAGCATCAATCCATGAGCAGCTCCAATAAGCCAGATGACACACAGTCTCTTTTGAAAAGATTTAGGGTGCTGCAGAGTCCATCACAACTCAGAAAGCATTTCTGAGAACATACCCTGCTCAGAGAAAAACCTTCTGCCGTATCACACAGAATCACAGAATGTTGGGGATTGGAAGGGACCTCGACAGACCATCCAGTCCAACCCCCCTGCCAGAGCAGGAACCTCAATGAGATCACACAGGAAGGCGTCCAGGCGGGTCTTGAATGTCTCCAGAGAAGGAGACTCCACACCCTCCCTGGGCAGCCTGTCCCAGGGCTCTGGCACCCTCACTGGAAAGAAGTTTCTTCTCAAGTTGAAGCAGAACCTCCTGTGCTCCAGCTCACACCCACTGCCCCTTGTCCTACCATTGGGCATCACTGAGAAGAGCCTGGCTCCATCCTCCTGACATTCACCCTTCACATATTTATAAACATTAATGGGGTCACCCCTCAGTCTCCCACCTCTCTCCACCCTCCTCCAAGGGACTTGGACAGAGTATTTTGTATATGACAAGATTCTGGCTATTTTTTAGGATATGTATTTAGAGCAAATTATTTATTCAAGTTACATCGTGGCACAGGTCTTTAAAACTACTTCTACACAATGCTGCTCAGCTTGGCACGTATGTGCAGGGCCATGATGAGAGAAGACTCTTTTTTTACTACCAGAACAGCATAAAAGGTCAGTAGAATCCTGCGACAGATGGCTCTTCCTATTGGCCATACACTGCCAGATTGAAGCAGCTCAAGATTTGTTTCTTGCGATGATTGCCATTATGAGATTGTTTTTCTTCATTGCTTTGTCATTTCTCTCCCCTGCAGTCATTGTTCTCTTCATTCATTCACTCCAAAAAGAATAATAGGAACTGACGTAATCATTTGTGCTCTCATCTTTAATAATGAGCAAGAGCAGCCTGCTCAGGCTTCAGCGTGATTCAGGATGGCAGCACTGCTCAGAAACAAGACATACCTTTTAGAAGATATTTCACTCCAGACCATAGCTCTGTCCCTAGCTGGGGTTGAGGTCTCTCCACACTGTGACAGGGGAAGTTGGGCCCTACAAGAAAGCTGGGGAAGGACTTTTTATAAGGGCAGTTAATGACAAAACAAGGGGAAATGGGTTTAAGCTGAAAGAGGGGAGGTTTAGATGAGATATTAGGAAGAAGTTCTTCACTGTGAGGGTGGTCAGACACTGGAACAGGTTGCACAAGGAAGTTGTGGCTGCTCCTCCCTGGAAGTGTTGAAGGCCAGGCTGGATGAGGCTTTGAGCAACCTGATCTAGTGGAAGACATCCCTGCTCATGGCAGGGTGGTTGGAACTAGATGATCTCTAAGGTCCCTTCCAACCCAAACCATTCTATAAGTAGCCAAAACACCAACGTAGTGGCCTGGAGAAGGAAGATTGATTTTATTAGCAGGGGTGTTATGTTAGCTCACCCTCTACCCGTCTTTTACACATGATGTATTCATCAGGAACTGGAGCCTCAACATGAAAAGAGACCAAGTGTCCCCAGTTGTCTGCAATTTTCAGTGAGAATTGAGGTCACTGTGCATCACACATGAGGCTGTGCACCTCCTCAGCAAGTTCCCAGGAACCTGACAAAGCTCTTGACAAAGCAAAAGGAGAACAAGCAGGAACAGCGCTGGCTGCAGGGCCATCTGCTGCCACACGCCACGTGCGTTCCGGGAATGACGTGTGGGGCTTTTAAAAAATGGAAGAACTATTAATTTTAAACACAGTTTGCTGCAAGACCCAGCATAAACCCCATCTCTCACTGGTCCACGTGCATTGTGCAGTCTCTCTGCACGAGATCTCAGCATCACAGAATCGCCCAGGCTGGAAAATCCCTTTAAGATCATGGAGTCCAACCATGAACCCAACACTGACAAGTCCCCTATGACTAACCCATGTCCCTCAGCACTATGTCTACACGACTCTTCAATCCCTCCAGGGATGGGGACTCCACCACTGCCCTGGGCAACCCCTTCCAATGCCTCAGAACCCTTTCAGCAAAGAAATTCTTCCTCACATCCCATCTCAACTGCCCTGGCCACAACTGGAGGCCTCTACACAAGTAGCCGTGGTATCGCTATTGTTCCTACTGCCTGAAAATGTAGGTTTATCTCACAGAGGTTACTACTATAAGTAGCCTCTATAACACTGTCTCTGTGGCATAAGTACTAACTTATTTTTCCATGAAAACAAGACTCAAAACTTGTGGACTTTAAAAAAAACCAACCCACATTTCAAATAACGGTGACCACTGCTGTTGCCCACAGTTGGTGCTCACCTGTCTCAGTACTCAGAGCAGGCAGCTAAATTTAATTACTGGGTAGGTGATGTAATTAAGAGGCAAATACAAACCAGTGGGTATCTGAATAATTTGGCATGAAAACACATTACTGTGCTGCAATCAAAGTCAGGGCCAGAAAAATCTGTGTCTGCTAGAGGAACAACTTGAGTAAAATACTGTGGAGAGGTCCTACCCGAAGCGCTGGAGAAAAACTTCTTCCCTGTGAGGGTGCTGGAGCCCTGGGACAGGCTGCCCAGAGAGGGTGTGGAGTCTCCATCTCTGGAGATGTTCAAACCCACCTGGACACTTTCCTGTGCAACCTGGT
>NW_010295176.1:8557-13118 GCF_000700745.2 Antrostomus carolinensis
CCCTCAGGATGATCTCCTGAGGTCCCTTCCAACCCCCACCATGCTGTGATTGTGTGATTTTGCTTTTAGTATTCTCTAGGACTATCACCATCCCCCGAGAATGACAAAATCTGTCATTACAGCTGTTGCAATGTTAAATAACAAAACCCAGCAGAGCAGTAGGAAACCATTTCAGTAGGACTTTTCCACAAATTCACATGTAAGAGACAATACGAATGTGCCATTAAAAGTCCAAACAAGACAAGGTTCAGTTCCCAACCAACTCATTTTCTTGCTGAATAACTGACAGACACACAAGCCAGCTGCATAACCATTTTGCATCAAGTTGTGATTTCATTCTTAAATGCTCAGTAATTATTTTCTTCTATATGTTTGGTAAATTTATTTAAGACAACTCATTAGGTGTCTCAGCAATTTGGAAATTACTAGGTAGCTAGGACGTGTTTTTTTCTTTGTGAATACTAATTATTAGAAAATAGGGCAATTGTTTTAACATTTCTTTCCATGATCTTGGTTTTTCCCCGAATTTAAAATCTTGCAGTCACATCTCCTTTCTCAAGCTGCCTTCAGTTCAGCACAGATTGTGTTTTTACATCGAAGAAATTTGGTTTAAAAAAAAAAAAAGTACTAGGAATACAGACATTTACTGCCAAAATACTAAAATACTACATCTTCTTCTGGAATGTTCAAATGAACATGCAAGATGTGTAAGATTGAGCCTGACAGAAATTACAGGTACACAGTCAGTAGGTGTTACACATGGACAAGGTCCACACTTTAAAGATTGATGGAGACTAAAAAGGAAGCCTGAGATAGTGGTCCCTGAATACATTAGTCATTCTGAGCTTTTCCTTTCCACATTTTGACAGATGTAATTTCTCCTGTTATAAATAACTGTAAACTCAAATGTTTTGCCTGTGCTGGAACCTCAAATGCTAATGGGACAAGACAAAGCTGCAGTGTTTTAGTGGCAAAAAGGACAGCGTGAACTACTTGAAGTACAAAGGGGGGTGCATTAAAAAGAGCGTGGCCAGCAGGTCCAGGGAGGTTCTCCTCCTCCTCTGCTCTGCCCTGGTGAGGCCACATCTGGAGTGTTGTGCCCAGTTCTGGGCTCCCCAGTTCCAGAGGGACACGGAACTGCTGGAGAGAGTCCAGCAGACGCCACAAAGGTGATGAGGGGCTGGAGCATCTGCCTTACGAGGAGAGGCTGAGAGAGCTGGGACCCTTCAGCCTGGAGAAGAGCAACTGAGAGGGGATCTGATCAATGTCTATAAATACCTGAAATGTGGGGGCCAAATGGATGGGGCCGGGCTCTTCTCGGTGGTGCCCAGTGACAGGACAAGGGGCAATGGGCACAAACTGGGACACCAGGAGTTCCAGACAAACTGAAGGAAAAACTTCTTTCCTGTGAGGGTGTTGGAGCCCTGGGACAGGCTGCCCAGAGAGGGTGTGGAGTCTCCTTCTCTGGAGATGTTCAAACCCACCTGGACACTTTCCTGTGCAACCTGCTGTAGGGAACCTGCTTTGGCAGGGGGGTTGGACTGGATGATCTCCTGAGGTCCCTTCCAACCCCACCATGCTGTGATTCTGTGAAGATGTTTCACTAGTTTGCCCACGAGTGTTTCCATTCTCTTGACCATAAAAATGCATTTACCATTAGTAACGTGTACGTTGTTAAATGCATTGTGGCACTAGTCAAACTGCTCCAGATCTCTCACCTCTGCTGGCAACACCTACATAAGGTACCTGTACGTACATTTTTGGTATGTTGAAGGTACCAAAAGTCACCTGGTCCCCTTCACTGCCTCACTGGGAATTACAGCTCATCATGGGAAAGAGCAGGAAGTCCTGGTACGAGGGACTCTGGTTAATCTGTGGTTCAATCGCTCGGCTCCAGGGCGAGGTCTGGTTGGGTCTCCCTTGGCACTAAGCCTTGGAACACTGTGTCCACAGGAAAGACACAAAGATTAATGGTCTCTGGGACATCTCTAACCTGAAATTTTCACAACAGGAGGCTGCCAGAATCTGCAATGTGTCTGCCTATGGCACTCACATGAGAACTGGACAGTGACAGATATAAATACCTGCTTTTTCTACCCCTTCCTCCACATCAATCATTTTTTTTTGGGGGGGATAGGGATTTTTCTCCCTCTTCAAAGAGTTTAAATTCAGATCTTCCCAAACAAATGAATTAGCAAAGCACTTTTTCTGTAGTCTCTAAACAAACCAAAAGGTGATTATCACAGACAGATAGGTAGCCACAGGCTCAGATTATTTTTCTCCAAAAATGTGTCCAAACCATTAAATCTGCACAATACACAAACCTTTCAAACTCTCATTTTTTTTTCATCCAACCATAAAAGAGCAAAGATCTGTCTGGGAATGCTCTGATCTGTGTTTTATTCCAACTGCTTATCATTAGAAGTGTGCTTGAATCAACAGCTGAACACCTCTAGTCTGAATTTTGCTTCAATCTCCGCAGCTGGTCCCTCTTTTTCATGAAAGCTATTCAGAAAACTCAGGAGAGAAAAAAAAGGTGGGTTTTTTTCAGTGATAAAAGGCATCAAACTAAAGCTGCAACAGTACAGAGACGCTGCTTTATTTTTTCTAATTACTCTGGCTCTTCAAAGTATTGAGTGATCTTCCCAAGGCTCTGGGGAAGCTGCTTCTATTGGTTTTTATGACACCTGATAATAATACACCAGCTAATAAAATTGCACCTGTGATCCTAAACGAGCTCTTCTGGAAAGATGATGTTCTGCATCTGTTCCCAATAACATGTTAGGAAGTTAAAAATGTACCACAAGTGTTTAGAAAAAAAAAAAAAAAAGAAAAAAAGAAAGAGACTAATATTGCCCCCAAACTGAACTTAATCACGCTGCCAACTACACAAGCATCTGTGTTTACCATATGTGGTCTACCACAACATTTCCTCAGACATACAGCATCAAGTCTTCAGCCAGGAAGTCCTGAAATCATGTGGTGTGTTTCTAAGTCACTCCCTAAGCCCCCAGTCTCTCCTCCTGCCTCCTCTGCATTATTCTCAGAGCTCTGAGAGGGGCCTGCAAGAAAGCTGGGGACAAGGGCAGGGAGTGACAGGACAAGGGGTGATGGCTTGAAAGTGGCAGAGGGGGGATGGAGATGAGATGTGAGGAAGAAATTCTTGGCTGTGAGGATGGGGAGCCAGTGTCCCAGGTTGTCCAGAGAAGCTGTGGCTGCTCCTCCCTGGAAGTGTTCTCGGCCAGGCTGGATGAGGCTTTGAGCAACCTGGTCTAGTGGAAGGTGTCCCTGCTGCTGGCAGGGGGGTTGGGACTGGATGAGCTTTAAGGTCTCTTCCCACCCAAACCAGTCTGGGATTCTATAAGATAAGTTTGTAAATAGGCCAGAAACAATGCTCTAGAGATCAGCACTCCGATTTTATTTGCCTCTACAGCATTTCTGTGAGATTTTAGTCTTTGGATCTTTATGAAAAGCACACAGGGGAGTACCAGTACACTAATCACTGCTTTAAAAACACTCCACCCCAGCCTGTTTTGCCTGAGTAAAGCAGCACAAAATTGTGCTAACGAACTCTTTATTTAGCCACAAAGGCAGCAGCATCAACCGCCTGACACGGGGGCCACTCTACGAGGACTGAAGGACGTGCACACGCAACGGGAGCAGAGACCTCCCGCTCATGCCAGCACAAGCAGGGCTTTTTAAAGCAACACAGGTGTTATTACCCAGCTTATATTTGCCAACTAGACAGATTTAAAAATACAATCAAAATACAGTAACAGGCACACGGGGTATTTAAACATAGTATTTCCCATCAATCTACTAGGCTTGAAGCTTTCTGAAGTATCGATAGGCAAAAGGAAGTACAGCTGAGAGAAGCCATGAATGCCACCTTACATGTATGAGCCAGTTTTCACCTCCTGCAGATGATTCCCGAGCAGATCCACCTCCTCTCCCTCCCTAACTGCCCTTCAGCGATCCCTCCCAGTTCACCAAAGTTCACCAATTTGATGTGATGGTTGCAATTTTGTCCTTCCATCCTCAAATCTCTTCCCTTCTCCCCGCCTCCACCTTACCTACCTTCCACTGGACAAAATTTACTCTGAGCAGAAGACCAGAGTAAACCCATACAACACCTCAAGCCTCCAAACCTACTCTGTGTGAGGTTTATACGTGGATAAACCTTCCGACAGCCTTTTGCCAAGGATAAGTCTCATTCAGTCCATGGCATAAATCAAGGCAGCAGCTCTGGACACAGCAGACTTTTATCTGGAAGCCTTGTTTTTATGGACAAGGAACAAAGTATGTATTAGAATTTAAGTTTCTGATCACTTACTAAATGAACAAGAATTATCCAACGCTCTTCAAACTACTCTCTAGAAGGAAAAAAGCCACGAAAATGTAAAGTATTTGAAGTTTATTTTCTACCTCTGCCTTTTTTTTTTTCTGGTGAACAGACCACAATCTGCTTCTGAAAGATAATTCATAGAGGGAGCTGGAAGTGACCAGCAGAAGTCTGTTACTTATGTTTTCCTCTGTGCCTGAGGATGGCTGGTATTCCTGC
>NW_010295176.1:13145-13670 GCF_000700745.2 Antrostomus carolinensis
GGAGCTTGGCTAGAACAGGTTAAGTTTGTTTTCCTGGAGGAGTGTTCAGCAGCAGATGGACTCCTGACATTCATTTTCCTCAGTACATGCTTGAGCTCCAGTTTTTATTTCACTGATGATGTGCTGAAGGGACTTTCTTTTAGTAAATGGGACCCAAAAGCAGAAGCTGATGGCACAGAAACAAAGTAGGTGTAGGCAGGGTGAGCCAGACTGCTGCTGTTTGCACATCGCTGCCCTCACAATATGGTTTGCACGGGGGAGACTCACAGAATTACACTGCCAAGGGGCTGAGAGGCAAGAATGGGAGCGAGGACCCTCACCATCACCTCCTTCCTCGTCATCTCTTCTGCACAAACACACTTCTGCTGACTTGGCATTACTGGAAAGGGTGAGAAGTGTCAAAAGAAGGATCTCAGCAATTCTTTTCACCCGTTCATTAGCTAAAATAATTTTTCCCAACTTTCCAAAAAAAACCCCACAAAAAACAGGACATTTCTCCTTGTGTTGCAAACACACAGAGAAGAC
>NW_010295176.1:13688-19159 GCF_000700745.2 Antrostomus carolinensis
GAATGTTCAACACAATAACCATCACAGGATTATACATGTGAGGAAAGAACTGGAGTTTGCCTCACTGCTGAGAAGATCCTATCCACCTGCCTGTTTCACTGCATGCTTTTCCTTAATTCAAACAGTTAAACTGAAGACCATACATCTTTTTAAGGATTTTTACAATTACAGTGTGCTGATTCTCCTCTAGCGTGGCATCACCACTTCCCACACCATCAGGTTTCATACAACCAAAATAACCCTGAATATTTCTTTTTATTTTTTTTTTTAAACAGAAGCACTTTAGAACATGCTGAACTGTCTCACAATTTGACCCAAAGCTAACTTGGTAAAACCACACCCTCACCAACAGTGCTCAAGCAGACGAGTGGTCAGCTTTGCAATTCCCCATTCGTTTGTAAGACCCAAAGAAGCTCTGCAGGGCTGTAGGGTACCAGGAATTCCAGCTCCATCTCACAGGAATCAAATTCCAGACAGCACATGCTTTGTAATCCTTCACTGAAGAAACCTGGTGAGCAACCAAACTCCTTTTCTGACACAGAGGACTGCAGCTCTCTGCTGTGACAAGTTGTGTTTAGGTGGCAATGACTTCCTCTGAAGTCAGCCCATCCACTTTCCTTCATAGAATCCCAGACTGGTTTGGGTTGGAAGGGGCTTTAAAGATCATCCAGTCCCAACCCCCCTGCCAGCAGCAGGGACACCTTCCACTAGACCAGGTTGCTCAAAGCCTCATCCAGCCTGGCCTTCAACACTTCCAGGGAGGAGCAGCCACAGCTTCTCTGGCCAACCTGGGACACTGTCTCACCACCCTCACACCAAAGAATTTCTTCCTCACATCTCAGCTCCATCTCCCCTCTGCCACTTTCAAGCCATTTCCCCTTGTTCTATCACTCCCTGCCCTTGGCCAAAGTCCCTCCCCACCTTCCTGGAGCCCCTTCAGGTACTGGGAGGTGCTATAAGATCTCCCCGGAGCCTTCTCTTCTCCAGGCTGAACAGCCCCAACTCTCTCAGCCTGTCCTCACAGCAGAGCTGCTCCAGCCCTCGCATCACCCTCGTGGCCTCCTCTGGACTTGTTCTAACTGGTCCAGGTCTCTCTTGTGATGGGTGCTCCAGAACTGGACACAGCACTCCAGGTGGGGAATACTTCTCCCCACCTCTCACAGGTTCTGCTAAGGGTCTCACCAGGGCACGAAAAAAACAAAACAAATTTACATCTTCAATGTAATTATAGGCAAATTACTCTGTTTAAAATATTCACGCTGTGTCGTGAATGGGAAATAATTGTGACGTGCTGTTAAGGTGTTACTGAAATGAATTTCATGCTGCTTAATTTAAGCCAAGCAACTGATAGGGTTTGGACTAAGGTTTAGTATCTTGGGTCATACTGTGGTTTTAATTAGCTTTTTCCTTCCACAGGCTTCCAAACTCAGAGGCTTAGAAACAGCTTTAAACACTAATAAATGAGTCTTACAAACAGAGCATTTTACTTTTTTTTTGCCTTTTTTTTTCCCTAGGGAACGGTCTTTCAGCTGCCATGATCTCTTATTATTTTTCTTGCAGCAAAGACTAAAATCTGAAATCTGAATGACTGCTGAACTCACAATAAGCCATTAGATACTGCCAGAAGTATGTTAGTTAAAAAAAAATGAAACAAAACCAAACAAAAACCGGAAAAATACTCTAATTTTCTAAGTACTATGTACTCTGTAAATAGCAACTCCTTTCCCTAAACCTTGTAATCTAAAAGCTGTACGTGCTGAGAGCAAAATACAAGTGAAAGGGCATCTTACTGTCACCTACTGAGGTAACATTTGAGAGACACTTTATGGGATTTAATTGCTGTAATCAATCCAGGTCTCCAAGGACTTTCCAGGACCTGGAGGCTGTTACAGTCTGTACTTTGCTGCCCACTGGTTGGATGGGAATTCACAGGGATAGGGTTGGAAATTCAGTGTGCACAATTCCAGCAACTCTGACAGCACCGCTCAGCAGCGATGGAGCACAGGTACCCCAAATCAAATATTTTCTTTTTTCTATTTTTAATCTCTACTACATAAAATGGGGAAGAAAAAAATCCCCACTGACTGTATTTGCTGAGTGTTACCGTATCTGTTCTGATTTGGACACTGGTTTTACATGTTGAAAACACACCAGTGTTTTGAGAAATACTTGTTCTTATCAGGTATTCTCAGGTGGTTTGTAAGAAGGAACAACAAAACACAGGAGAAACAAATAAGCAATAGTTTGGTTTTGGGAGATTAGAAGTCAGAACAAATAAATATCAAAGATTTTTTTTTTAAATCACTGCCTCAATAGTCTCTCCATATATTCACTGTTGGGATAAATGGGAAGGTACTAAGTTATGATAAGTAGAAATGCAAATCCAGGAAGAGGGGAACAGCCAAAACCTCAGGCTACATCTACTCCAGACACCATAAATATTTTTTTCAGTACATACCATGGTCTGAACATATTTACCAAATTCTTATGACTACCATGAGTTTATGACAAACTATTTTAATTTTACATAGTACATCAGTATTTGAGTTCTTTAGAGAGCTAAAAATTGGAAATTGAAAGACAAAATCTTGGGTTTTTTTTTTTAGTAACTGCCTCCAGTATTATCTCAAAATGGATCCTTAATTAAATGGCTTAGGAGAAACAATAGTTTAATATTCCTTCTTACTAGCATCCCATAAGCATTCAAATTAAAAAAAAAAAATCCTTTAGGAATCACTATCATACCCACAACCTCTTTCAGTTGGCAAAAGCAATAACTGAGAAAGACACTGAAGATCTCACTTCTGTGCAAAAAGCTCCTTCTCCATCAGAATTCTCGTGTGCAGCAGTAACACAAACCTATAGAAGCAGCAAACAGGACAACTTTGAGCACCTGGATATTGCTGTTTGCTGAAAGAATTTAAAAAAACCCAACCTTGTCAGGAGTGGAACCTGTCAAGATTTAAAGCCCGTATTTTGGTCTAAAGCTGTTGCCATTATTTTGGGATATTCTAGAAGAGGAACATCTTTTAAAAAATAAAAATGTCACTGCTGTCAAGGGTTCTGCTAGTGCCCTATAAATCTGCACTGAAATGGAACCAAAAAGGCAGGGAATGGGTGTGATGCTAGAGCGAAGTCAGAGCCTGGTCAAAAGTACAAAGAAATATCCTGGGGAAAACAAAGTGTACAAAGATCAGCAACCAGAAGGTGAAAATCACAAGTAAAGAACTCAAGTCCAAAAGACGGAAGATGGTTGCTTCCTCACAACCGCCTTTACGTTGGGATTACTCCCAGTCAGGTCCCACTGAGTAGGGAAGCATCTTGCTGAAGTCAGATGCAAAACCATTCCTTGCACTACCAAAAAAGAGAAGGACGAGGGGAAGGATGGAAACCAAAAGCCAGTCAGCCAGACTCCAGGAACTTCCCCAATTCCCTTTTTGCCCAGGGCTCGACAAACCACTCCTGCTGGACAGACAAGCCCTCAACTTATACTACAACTGCTTTAAACATCATGATAATGTGATGTTGATCTAAATATATATATAAACAATATCCGTATTTACCTCCTAGAATAGGTTTGAGGATGGATGTACACTCAGGCACAGCTTATTTAAGTATTAACATATTCGTGACACCCCTTGCAGGAGACAGATCACCCAGAGATCTCCACGCTCCAGAATAATTCACTGCAAATCCAAGTGCCCTGTGCTGCTGGCAGGAAGGAAAGGTTTGTATTAAACTCACATTTTCTTTAGTGCATTTTAGCATTAACTGAATGTTTTGTTATCTCATCCTTTATGTGCATTTGCAGAGAGTTTTCCAGCTCTGTGGAAGCTCTAGGGTTGAACACTCCTCTGGGATAAGGTCCGTGTTTAGCTGCAGTGACTGCTGTGTATATCCTACTTTCCATAGCACAAAACCTGCAGGAGAATTCAATTACTACAGAGTTCTCCCCTCGTCCATTTTGTAAATCCTCCTGTGTGCCACCAGCCACATGTGGAGGGTACAGCAACGCCGCTGTTAAACCAGCGCTTCTTCCCCCACCCAGCATCTCTCACTCCGGCTTGGCAGGAGGTGGGAAAGCTGAGGAGACAAGGAGGAGCACTGGGGGAAGAGGAGACCCCAGGTCATGCTCCAGCAACCTCTTCCAACCCACACAGCCACACAACTGAAGAGTCCCAGGGAGCAGGGCCAGACCTCCCCGTCAAAGGGACGAGCCAACACGGTACCCTCCTCGGAGAAAGAGGCTGCAGTGACACTGGGGGTGGCAGAGGCTGCGTGTGCCCCAGTTCCCACTCAGCCTTACAGAACCATGAGCATTAATCAGAGCCAAGCCTTCCTGAGACATGGCCAGGGAGGTGGCAGTGTGCCTGCTCCGTCCCCAGCACAGGCTGTACCTTCAGGTACGTACGGAGGAGCTGAGTGGTACCTACACGGGGCACCCGCACTCACCCGCAGTCCCCTTGGGACTGACACCACCCTTCTGCTCAGAGCAATCTCCTAAAGGAGGGTTTTACCCAGTGTCCTGGGTTTTTTTTGCTAGGATAGGGTTAATTTTCTTCTTAGTAGCTAGAATAGCTGTGTTTTGGTTTCAGGGTGGGATTTGGTATGAGAAGAACGTTGATAAGGTACAAGGACAGGGTGTTTGGGCAGTTTGTGAGTGCAGAGGACTGGGGGGGAAGTTAGCAAAAGGCAGAACTGACAGCTGGGTATGCCAGTGAGATATTCCATCTCACACCACATCATGGTCACTGCATTAACCAGGGCTCACCAGAAAGGGGGGATTCTCTCAGGAATCCCTCAGGCTCGTTTCTCTGGGATTGTGGTTTCAGGATCAGGGTTCCTTTTCACTCCTCTGGGATCATTATCAGCGGGTGGTGAGCAATTGTCCCGGGCATCACTCATATTTATATAGTTGTTATCACTAGTATTATTATTACTGGTTTAATTTTATTTTACTCCAATTACTAAATTGTTCTCACCTCAACCTACAAGTCTCCTCACCTTTACCCCTCCAGTTCTCTCCCCTGTCCCCTGGGTGGGAGTGGAAAGGGGAGGGGGCTGCGAGTGGCTGTGTCTCATTTGGCTGCCAGCCGAGTTAAACTGTCCCACCCAGCTCTACCAGCAATGCACAGCAGAGCAAACAGTGCAGAATCCTGGGCTCTCTCCTCTCCTTGGAGGCACACTTCATGTCCCTCTGTCTTGGGGTTGGGGGTGTTGAGAGTCGCTCGCTGCCCGAGCACGGGGGTGGACCCCCAGAGTGGGGGCTGAGTCTGCAGCCCGTGGATGTCCCCATGCCAGAGCTGGGAGCTGAGCCTGAAGAGGTCAATGAGGGAAGCTCATGTTGGAACATCTTGTTCCTGGACTTTCATGCCAGGGAGAGCAGCAGAGGTGACCTGACTGCACCCCCATTCCCTGTCCCCTGTGCCACTGCGGGGGGGAAGGGAGAGAAATGGGGAGCAAAGTGATTG
>NW_010295176.1:19189-21498 GCF_000700745.2 Antrostomus carolinensis
ATGAATTAAATTGATTTTTCTTCCCCAAATTGAGTCTGTTTTGCCCGTGCCCATCACTGGTGAGTGAGCCCTCCCTGTCTTCATTCCTAATCCTGTGCCCCCTTTGTTGTATCTCTTATCCCATCTCACCGGGTGTGGGGAGTGAATGCAGGACCACATGGTCCCACTGTGGGTCAAACCACCACACTCTCCTCTCTGCAAACAGGGCCTGGGAGTCCTGGGCTCCTACGAGGTTCCTCCACCACTGTATGTCTTGTGAGGGCATGGTACCCTGCGGTCAGAGACCTGCAGAGCGAGCGCACTGTCACCACGGGCACTGCCAGCAGCCAAGCTGTTTCTTGCTGACACTGGTGTCTGTATCGCTCTTGAGTTGCCGTCCTGCTGCCCTAACACAGCCCCTGCTCTCTCTCTCTCTATACCTCGGTGTCCAACTTGGAAAAGAGCTGTACAAACCACACAACTGAAACAGGAATAAATTACCAAATTAGTAAGAGTTACCAAACAAGTGAGAGGAAAAAAAAAGTGCTGAGCCTTAGGGAGGAGCAACTCCTCTTCCTCCCCCCTGCCCCACCATCCCGAAGCAGTGACCAGCAGGATGCTGCTCGTGCAGCTTGGCCAACTGCCTCCCATCCAACAGAAGGAACGATGGTAACAGGAGCTGCTAAAGAGAGAACACAGGAGAAGAGCAGGATGTGGCTCCTTCCCCCTGGCAGCCGGAGCTCCTCTCCTCTCGCAGCCAAGCTCTGTGTCAGCAGCACCGTTGCAATTCAGAGCAAAGGCAGAGAGGGATTTGCTTGAGGAGAAAGGAGCAAAATAAAATGAAAGCAAAATTAAAACCAAAACCAACCCCACATGCCTCCAGGATCTCCAGAGACTGCAGCAAGTACCCAGCCAGGCAGGCAGCCTCCTGGGAAAACACTTTGCTGATTTCCTTCCTGAACTGGTTTGATGGAGGAAAGCTGGTTAATCTTCCAGCTGCTTGGGAAAGCAGCTTTTGAAGTAATGCAGCCACTGCAGTTGGGTTAAGAGGCAATATAACAAACAGGAGGAATTATTTAATAGCTGGAAAAAAATAAGCAGGAACCAGGAATTGAGGCTGCAGCTCCCTGGAATACATTAGTCCAGCTCCACTGAAACCCAGGCTCTCATTTTGGTTTCATCCCTCAGATCAGTTCTGGCCCCAAATTTCAGAGTTAACAGGGATGTGTAATTTCTGTTTAGGCCAGATAGGTTTGAAAAGGCTCAGCAAGATCAGCCTGAAAAGCTGGCTGTAAGGACTTACAGGACATACCTCTCCAGAGATCAGTTCTCAGCAAAACAACCTGCAGCATTTGTATTTATTCACAACGTTGTTGTTACTCTGAGAACACAGGTGAGGATTTCTTAATCCATAAGAGATGGGATCATCCAGAAGAAAGGTAGCCTGGCTTTATTAATATATTTTTCTTTTGTTGAGGAATGTAAAATACTCAATTCTGATGCCAAACCAGATCTCATGGCATTTTTACACATTAAATTCTTACTTCTGAAGGAAGACACAAAATATCTGGGCAAAGTTACAGTCCCTTGAATGTATTTTCCCAGTGAGTGGGTATCACTTGCAAGCAGAGAACCAGAATCAGAAATCTTACAAACAGAACCTTCCTCCTGCAGACAACAGTCTATGGAAAGATGATGTTTTTGTGTGTTATATCCAAGCAGCTGAAAGAGGGGAGGTTTAGATGAGATATTAGGAAGAAGTTCTTCACTGTGAGGGTGGTCAGACACTGGAACAGATTGCCCAAGGAAGCTGTGGCTGCTCCTCCCTGGAAGTGTTGAAGGCCAGGCTGGATGAGGCTTTGAGCAACCTGGTCTAGTGGAAGGTGTCCCTGCTGCTGGCAGGGGGGTTGGAACTGGATGAGCTTTAAGGTCCCTTCCAACCCAAACCATTCTATGATTCTATGATTATCTTACAAATAGACTTTAATACTGAGCATATTACATATTAAAGTGACTGTAAATCATCCCTTAGATATCACACCTATAACTTTAAACTTGGTCAACACCGGCGACACACCTGGTCTAATGCAGTTAAAGACTCTATTATGATCTTAAAACATACAAAACCAATATAAACCATACATATAAACCAATTAAAACTAATAAAACCAATGGCTGAGGATCAACCTGAGTATTTTTAATCTGGAATTGTACACACAAGGAAATATTTCATGCCGTCATCTTTCTCTGGACCATTCTCAACTGGTAACAATATATTTAGCAAAGCTCTCATCCAGTAAGTGGTTTTTTCAGGAGTAGGCAAATTCTTC
>NW_010295176.1:21677-26088 GCF_000700745.2 Antrostomus carolinensis
GGGCACCACCGAGAAGAGCCCGGCCCCATCCATTTGGCCCCCACATTTCAGGTATTTATAGACACTGATCAGATCCCCTCTCAGTTGCTCTTCTCCAGGCTGAACAGTCCCAGCTCTCTCAGCCTCTCCTCGTAAGGCAGATGCTCCAGACCCCTCATCATCTTTGTGGCCTCCCCTGGACTCTTTCCAGAAGATCCCTGTCCCTCGAACTGGGGAGCCCAGAACTGGACACAACACTCCAGCTGTGGCCTCACCAGGGCAGAGTAGAGAGGGAGGAGAACCTCCCTCGACCCACTGGCCACGCTCTTCTCAATGCCCCCCCGGAGATCATTTGCCTTCTGGGCCACAAAGGCACATTGTTGGCTCATGGTCAACTGGTCACCCACCAGCACTCCCAGGTCCTTTCCTACAGAGCTCCCCTCCAGCAGGTCACCCCCAACCTGTACTGGTGAGTGGGGTTATTCCTCAAAATTCAAAATCCTGTGTACAAACTCCTGCACAATGTGAGCCTGTGCAGAAACTGCCCGAGCTCGGAGGACAGCATGGGACACCTCTTTTAAAAGTAAGATGGAAAGGTTTTACAGGTAAATGAAGAGCTGCAAATTTGATTCGAAGCCACCAAAAAGGAAACATCTGTATGTGATAGTTAAAAAATGTAACAAGATTCTCAAATATTATAATAACTAAAACATCCTCAGCACAGGTAGAACTAGTGGCAGCATCAGCACTAGAAATTAATTCACTGGCAGGTTTCAAAGCCCAAGTCAACTTCTTGATTCCATTCAGCAAAACAACATCTAGGTGTCCACCAGCACTCTCTGAATTTTAAATATCTAACAGGATATATTCCAGTCAGTGACTCTCTTCCTCTTGCCCTCCCCCTCATACTGTTTGTGTACACAGAGCAGATCTCATCTGTGAAAGGGAACGATTACTTCATGCCTTCCTGAAATGAATCCACTCCGGGGTGTAACACAAGAGCTCTTCAACAACGCTCTAAAACACTTCCTACCACTCTGCTCCCTGGGACAGTAAGTAAAGACAGACAGGCAGACAACTGAAATTAGCACGGAAAAATGTAGGGAGGCAAAGTACAATCCATTGGTTTGTTCTTCCATCTGTCAATATCCTGTTCATTTTCTAAGAGATCAATAAAAAGTGCAAAGTTCCAATATTCCTCGTTTATGGTGGGCAAATAAAAGGTCTCGAGAACATTTTAACTAGAAGAAGCACTACAATGGGGATAAAACTACTTCTACCTTGTCAGAAACTTGGAAAACAAATACACTTGGAAATCATTTTCCCCACTTTCCTGTTTTAAAGAGGCACTTCAGTCACAGAATCACAGAATGGTTTGGATTGGAAGGGACCTGAAAGCTCATCCAGTCCCAACCCCCCTGCCATCAGCAGGGACACCTTCCACTAGACCAGGTTGCTCAAAGCCTCATCCAACCTGGCCTTCAACACCTCCAGTGAGTGCACTTCACTACAACTGCGTATCAGAAGGTGATTTTGCTTCAAGAACAAGAGCTCCTGTGAGGTGAGAGACTGAGTCAGCCCCAATCCACTGCCAGGGACACATGGAAAATGACATCAGATATCCATCTCTGCTCAGCTGCTTTCTTGCAGGGACAGATCCATTCCCTCATCTCCTCACGCTGCGATATGAGGAAACAAAGTGGTGATAGGAACTTTGTAAGAGACAAAAAAATCTAAGATGAACAAAGTTGGTCGAGATATCTGAAGGGTGAAGAGGCTCCTGCACGCCTGCTCGTTCACTCTCCTTTCAGCACTTGTGCTTGCCACTTGCTTGCTTCTGGCTTGGTCAAAAAAAAAATTAGCCCAGAAGGAAGCCCAGGCTGGGCAGGAGGTCTGAGAGGCACGTTAGGAACACGTCATGTCTCACCTCTGGGTCTTGGCTGTCTTTGCCTGGAAATGCTGAAAAACTGTCCAGTCATACAGCCATGGTGTGGGTTCCATCCAGCAGCACAAAGAAGAGATCCTCACTCGTAAGGGAACTGGTATTTCCTCCAGATCTGGCTCATTTAGTGGGACCAGCAGGATCTAGTGTGGCCAGTAGGACCAGGGAAGTTCTCTTCCCCCTGCACTGGGAATCACTGGTGAGGCCACAGCTGGAGCGCTGGGTTCAGTGTTGGGCCCCTGAGTCCAAGAAGGACATGGAGGTGCTGGAGCGTGTCCAGAGAAGGGCAACGGAGCTGGGGAAGGGTCTGGAGCACAAGTGTGCTGAGTTCCCTTGTGGCTGAGGGAACTGGGGGTGTTGAGCCTGGAGAAAAGGAGGCTGAGGGGAGACCTTGTGGCTCTGTGCAAGTCCCTTGGAGGAGGGAGGAGAGAGGTGGGGGTGGGTCTGTTCAACCAAGGCCCAAGGGACAGGACAAGAGGAAATGGGCTCCAGCTGTGGCCAGGGCAGTTGAGATTGGATGTGAGGAAGAATTTCTTTGCTGCAAGGGTTCTGAGGCATTGGAAGGGGTTGCCCAGGGAGGTGGTGAAGTCACCACCCCTGAAGGTATTTAAAACATGAGTAGATGTGGTGCTCAGGGACATGGTTTAGAGGTGGACTTGTCAGTGTTGGGTTTACAGTTGGACTGGATGATCTTAAAGGTCTCTTCCAACCTAAATGATTCTGTGATTCTACAACCAAAGGTACTTCTTTTCCTGGCTTGGTGTCTCTTGGAGACATATTTCTGTGGTATCTGTCATTCCTGGAGCGCAGTGGGTTTATTCTTGAGCTTTCATCGTGCCCTTTAGGACAGAGCCCTTGGTGCCAGGTCTCCCACAGAAGCAGCCTTTGCTGACAAAGGCCGGGCTAGCTGCCACTGGATTTTTTTTTCCCTTGGTGAGGTTCTTTCTGCATTGGTCATAATTGAAACTTCTCTGCCCAAGAACGATGCTGGGACTTGTTTTGTCAGAACTTGGATGAGATCACCACTGATTGTTCTGGAAAATAAAATGTTATCATGGTATCTCACGACTTAGGTATCTTAGCAGAGATTAACTGATGATTTGGCAGAATGCATCGTTTTCCCAGGCAAAAGAGAGACACATTCTTCAGGGGATACACCAATCAGAGAGAACATGGCTTGAAAATACTGTCAAGAAATCCCACATGGAAAAGAGAAGTTTATAAAGAAGCTGAAAAGGGGAGCTAACCATTAGAAACATGACTTTATTCACAGGGTTCTTATAAGAGATTAAAGGATGAAAGGTTCTGATGGAGTTTAGTGTGAACTGATAGGCCAGAAACTTTCAGGTTGTACCTGGCTCTGTGGCAGGAAAGTGGAACTGGAAGGATGCCTTGGCCACCTCACCCTATAGCCCATCCCATGGGGGCAAGAGGTGCACAGGGCTCATTTATCATCAAAATTGAAGAAGCTATTAAAAAAAATAAATCCTCCAGGCTCAAACACACCAAGAGCACCTAGTACAGCATCTACAGCAACACACTGTCAAAGGAAACCTAATTATTAATGATAATGTAATTACTAACTGTGATGCCATTGCACCAAGGACAAACAGCCCACGGGAGGAAGCAGAAAGCACCAGTGAGCTGAGCTAAGAGAGAGTTGATTTGTGGGGAAATGTCCCAGCACAGGAAAAAAAACCCCCACGTTGACTCACAGAGAAATATATTTGGTACAAGCAGAATTCTCTCAAAATAGAAAGGCTTGTGAAGTTTTATATGGAGCGTTAGCAGCTCGTTCAAACACACACTCCACCACTTCAGCACTCAGCAAGATGATAGGGAATGGTTTTTTTCCTCATGATTTCTTCCATGTCACTGTAATAAATCAAATCACTGCCAGGCTGCGTTCCCCATGTTGGTGAAACAGCCAAATAGCAACATCTCTGGAACTTCCACAGCCTTTGTATGACCTGACCTTCTAGGAAAAAAAAACCAAACTAGAAGAGCAGCCCCTTGTCCCCCTTCCCCAAGATCTTCCTGCTTTTCTATGACCTTGGAGAAGCTAAAATTCTCAGAGCCCTGAGGAGCAGAGCAGACCCTGCAGTCTCCCTTTCCTCAAAACACTTACAACCCTTTCTGACAAGGCTGGCTTTGGAGAGAAACACAAAATGCAGCTTCATGTCCTGTGCTGTGCATGCACTAAATCAGGCACTGCTGGCTTCCTCCAGCTCTCTGTGCTGGGTGGAAAAGCTTGACTGACTCTGGACACACAGGTCATCCTTCAAATCAAACTATCAAGTTTTCCTGATCAGTGCTGTGGGGTAAAGATAGATAGGTGGCACAAGACAGTCATCAGAACTCCCAGATGGACAGAACCCCCCCTCTCTTGCCTCCCTTTCTCCTGTGAAAGTCACACAATCCCAGAATGGTGGGGTTAGAAGGGACCTCAGGAGATCATCCAGTCCAACCCCCCTGCCAAAGCAGGTTCCC
>NW_010295176.1:26101-36288 GCF_000700745.2 Antrostomus carolinensis
CAGGTGGGTTTGAACATCTCCAGAGATGGAGACTCCACACCCTCTCTGGGCAGCCTGTCCCAGGGCTCCAACACCCTCACAGTGAAGACGTTTTTCCTTCAGTTTGTCTGGAACTTCTGGTGTCCCAGTTTGTGCCCATTGCCCCTTGTCCTGTCACTGGGCACCACCAACAAGAGCCCGGCCCCATCCATTTGGCCCCCACATTTCAGGTATTTACAGACATTGATCAGATCCCCTCTCAGGCTGCTCTTCTCCAGGCTGAACAGTCCCAGCTCTCTCAGCCTCTCCTCGTCAGGCAGATGCTGCAGGCACTCTGAAATTTTCAGAGAGTAACAGCAGAGCTGAGGTTGGAAGGCAGCTCCTGAGCCCAACCCCCATATATACATATGTACATATATCCACATATGTGTGTGTACAGAGAGACAGACCCATCATCTGCTCAAAGTGAGTAATTTAGGAACTGAGCCAAGTTAAGGAAAGACAGAATCTTAGAGGACGGGAAGGGCAGGCACTCTGAAATTTTCAGAGAGTAACAGCAGAGCTGAGGTTGGAAGGCAGCTCCTGAGCCCAACCCCCATATATACATATGTACATATATCCACATATGTGTGTGTACAGAGAGACAGACCCATCATCTGCTCAAAGTGAGTAATTTAGGAACTGAGCCAAGTTAAGGAAAGACAGAATCTTAGAGGACGGGAAGGTAATGAAAGATGTAAGAGCGAGGAAGAGGAGGCCCTGAAGTTCTTCAGCACATGCTAAACTACACTACCTACCCCTGCCTGGAGGCACTCTCCTCTAACCCACCCAGCTGTCCACATCTTCTCTCATTTTTCAACAACTGCTCTCTCTTGTCTTTTTCCAGACAAGAAATCCCTTCCAATGCCCAGTAACACATAGAAAGCTGGGCACAAACCAGTCCTCCAGCACACGGGCCAGTAAGCTTTAATGGGGCAAGGGAGCTCCAGCGCAATCTTTCTTCTCTTTGATTTATGAAATGAAGGATAAAAAGTTCCCTCCCAACAATTTCATACATACCTGACATTACATCAGGAGTGACTGGCAGGCAGCTGAATTCCTTTAGCATGCACAGGTCTGTGACCTGAAAGGTGTCATCATAGAATCATAGAATGGTTCGGATTGGAAGGGACCTTAAAGATCATCTAGTTCCAATCCCCCGGCCATCAGCAGGGACACCTTCCACTATGTCATGAGTGAAGAGAACCAAGATGCCCACCAGTGACAGACCTCTCCCCTCTGAAAGGGGGAAACCACCTGAGCAAAGACAAAGACCAAGACCGTGCCGACTAACAGGCTGCTAACTCCATGCAAGAGCACAACCATCTTGCACCTGAATGTAAGCACCTTCCTTGAAAGAAGGAAGGGACATGACAAAATGAGACACTCAAGAACTGAAACAGTTCACTGCTGGCATGAAAATCAGCAACGAAGCACTGCGGAAAAACACAAACCAGTATCTGACAAAAATCTGCAAGCCAAGCTTGACACCACCTGCGATCCCTACAGAGCTCAGCATTCAGCCAGCTAAATGACATTTGGAAATTAATTACTGGATTCCACATGACCATGAGCAGTTGTCAGGCTTGTCCTGTTTGTAAAATAATCTGCTATTTGTGTAAGTTGCTGATTTTTCAAACCAGGCTCTACTTTCTCTGTAAACTCATACTCGATGGAAAAACATCTAACAGCTCGGTATCTCACAAGCAGAACGTGTTTGAGGGAGATAGGGAAGCCAGCCACGACATCAACAAATCCCAGGTTAAGCTTCTCCCCTTGTTGTTTATCATTCCTATGATGTGTTCCTTCAGGAGCAAGAGCCACATTCCTTCCCCCGATGCCCTTCAGCCCAGGGAGAGCCGTTTCTGCTTCCTAGGAGCAGCATTTTCCGAAGCACTGGGACATTTTTAAAGCGATCTGCGATCCCAGATCAGCACATTTGTGAGAAGCCCTTGTCATTTCAGCTGCACTTCACAGTCAGGCAGGAGTTCACCAGAAGGAATCCAAAAGCAGGAGTAAAGTCATAGTTAATTACACACCTTAGTCCTTCGTATGAACAAATATTACTAAACACACACTATCCCAATCACACGAGCTCTGGCTTGCAGCTGAAATCGGAACACGCACACCGCTAACTATTCCTCATTATGATTCTGTTGCTCAGATGACTTGAAGCTTCTTTTTTTTTAAATTAATTTAATGTATTTTTGCTGAAAAAGTTTTATTTGCTTACCATACTGTCAAATCACAGCGTTACATTTAACAAACAGAAGATCTGAGTCGGATAGAAAATCATTTTAAAGTAAGCACAAAACATAGCCATGGTAAGAATAGCTAATGTGGCAAGAAAAACCCAAGCAGAAATACACAAGCAAAGCCCAAACCAGGAAAGAATCTAACTCTCCAACCCCTGTCAGACAGCCCTTTGTACAAAAGAAAAATGTTAGGCAGATGATGATTCATTAGTCAAGGCAATTTATTAAGAACTAATGGAATTGAAAACAGATTTGAAACTGTCAAAAACCCACCATGTAAAAGCCAAATCTGATTGAGAATTCAGAAGGTTTAATAGGAAGAGGATAATCTCTTCTGATCAGAAATTATCAAATCTGTTCCTGGTCAAGACAAACTTTAGTGCACACTTGAAACTAAAAATCCTACATAAACAAATAGCAAGATGACAACTGGTAGCAGTTAGGCAAATGATCCTGGAATGACTAGGTCCTGACATTACTCATCCTTTTTTGGATTAAACATTAGAAAACTTAACTCATTCAAATGGAGAAAGAAAGAACAGCTATGCTGGAAGAGAAGCCAAGTGCCATCAACAAATGAAGGGCACTGCAAACACTGTCCTCTTGGTTCACATCCACATCCCACATCTCTCTGGGGAGTAAGAGAAAGGAAATCCAGTTGTCTCCTTCTGATGATCAGCCCCACAACTGAGGGTCTTAGGAGACCACCCACCTACTCATTTATAAAAGCAGATCTCATGGACCAGTTAGAACAAGTCCAGACGAGGCCACGAGGATGATGCGAGGGCTGGAGCAGCTCTGCTGTGAGGACAGGCTGAGAGAGTTGGGGCTGTTCAGCCTGGAGAAGAGAAGGCTCCGGGGAGACCTTCTAGCGGCCTCCCAGTACCTGAAGGGGCTACAAGAAAGCTGGGGAGGGACTTTTCATAAGGGCAGTTAATGACAAAACAAGGGGAAATGGGTTTAAACTGAAAGAGGGGAGGTTTAGATGAGATATTAGGAAGAAGTTCTTTACTGTGAGGGTGGTCAGACACTGGAACAGGTTGCCCAAGGAAGTTGTGGCTGCTCCTCCCTGGAATTGTTCGAGGTCAGGTTAGATGAGGCCTTGAGCAACCTGGTCTAGTGGAAGGTGTCCCTGCTGATGGCAGGGGGCTTGGAACTAGATGATCTTTAAGGTCCCTTCCAATCCTAACCATTCTATGATTCTATGATCTCCCAAAGAAGGATGACTTCAGCAGTCTTCATCTCACTGCCCTTCCTTTCACCAGCCACGAGGAAAGCTCAGCATCTCACAAACGGTCTGCATGGCTCGGTACTCACCACGTTCCCTGGGCAGTCTCTATATAATTAATTTTACCTATAAAACAAGTAAAGATTTTGCAAGTCTGAAAACTCCTCTGTGCACTGTAAAGAGGGTGAGTATCACCAGCTTTCCGCCACCAGAGAATCCTGCTGGCAAGCACGCTGGAAAAAACAAACCTTCAAATGAGTGAGAGTCAATGCATTTTTGTTTCTTCCTTCATCTCTGCCTGCAAAAATCCATCGAGCCAATGGATTGTAAAATGACAATCAGATCTTGACTACCAACTTTCGATCTTCAGCGTGGTAATTTCAGAAGGGACCTGTGGAAACGATGAAGCCAATAACCACGGAAACCTTTCTAACCCCATCGGAAGTCCCGGGTTTTATTTGACAGCTTTATTTGACTTCTGCTCGGTCTCAGCTGCCCTCTGTACAAAGAGGAGCTGTAAAATGAAGTGGGTGTTACAAACTCACTGCAGCGACTGCTCTGGGACAGCAGAGAGAGACGACAAACTGCAGGCACACAGAATGAATTTCAGAAGAGAGCACAAGTGAGAGCCTATCACCTATGACAGGTGCCCTGTGAGCATCACCCCTTCCCAGGAGAACCCACCAGGCACCTCTCCTTCCAGAGGGGTAAGAAACCAGAACACACCAGCTGCCACTTCACATGTGTTTGCTGTGTAAACACTTCTGGGCTGCAGCTTCTGGATGGATCTACACTTACCACAAGCACTACTGAACAGTTTAGAAGTAAACAGAATGCAACAAGTCCTTAAAAATCACACTAACTGGAAGAGTTTGGTAATATAATCACCAAAGAGACAGGATGAAAAGCATTTCCAAATACACATTTTCTGTATTTCTTATTCTCAACCTACAAGAAATGAGAAGATGTACACGGCAAACACACACCACATTTCTTTCTCCTGCAGAGATCAGAGAGGTACCATGGAGAAATCCAATCAATATTTGAATATGAACTTGCCTACTGAGGTTTGTGTTTCTATAATCATGTTTTTCTACTTGAGCAGCACCCAGAGATCTTCTTGTCTCAGTTGCCATGAGAAAGAAGCGTGCAGTAGCAGCAGGAGGAATGACTGGTGTGAGGAGGAACGGCACCCCACTGCAGACAGGGAGCAGAGTGCACTGTCCTCAAAACACCCACCATTTGCTTGGTGAATAAAACGTGGTTTATTGTCCCACTATCTGTCCTACTGCTCCCATCATCTCTTTCCTAAAAATTCTCAGCAATGCTCTCTCAGGAAATAGAGCCAAAAACTGGAGACAAAACCTGCAGATCAGAGTGGTTTTTACATGGATGTCACATCAGCCTTCTGCAGGGTGAGATGAATGCCCAGTGCTATTCCCCTTCCAGGCTCCTGGAGCATAGAGAATCCTAGAAACACAGAATGTGGTGAGCTGGAAGGGACCCACAAGGACCATGGAGTCCAACTGCTGTCCCTGCACAGGACAATCCCAACATTCACACCATGTCCCTGAGGGCCTTGGCCAAATGCTGCTGGAATCTTGTCAGCCTTGGTGCCATGAGCACCTCCCTGGGGAGCCTGTTCCAGTGCTCCACCACCCTCTGGGTGCCTCAAGAACCTTTTCCTCATGGCCAACCTCACCCTCCCCTGCCACATCTTCCTGCCATTCCCTCTGCTCCTGGCATTCGTTGGTGGCCAGAGAGAAGAGATCAGCGCCTGCCCCTCCTCTGCCCCTTGGGAGGAAGTTCTAGACCCCCAGGAGATCTCCTCTCAGTCTCCTCTTCTCCAGGCTCAACAAACCAAGAGACTTCAGCCTCTCCTCATACCCTTCCCCTCTAAACCCTTCCCCAATGTTGTGTCCCTCCTCTGGACACTCTCCAGCAGCTTTAGATCCTTTTTATCAAGTTGTGGTAACACCACAATCAGCACCACTGGTTAACAACACGCTGGCATGACTCCAAGCAGAGCTTTCTACTCTCACGTATGACCTAAAAGCATTAACACTGCAGATGAAATCCACACCTCTCCCCCCATGTACTGCTGCTATGACAATGTGTATGTATGCTGTAATGACACGCTATACATTGCAGTGTCAGCCACTACTCCCAACACCCTGCTCCTGCCCTGACGTGCCAGGGCTGCAGAAACCATTCCAGAGCCTGGGCAGGATGCTGCACACACAGTCCTCCTTTTTATGGCAAACTCTGAACATCAGCTGCCAGGGTCAATCCTCACCGGTGTTCAGTTTCTATAAACACCAAAGGGCTTTTGGAATCTAAAATGCTTTTGTGGATCTGGGCATGAATCCCACCAAAAGTGTTTATCTAATTCTTGCTGACAGAGTTTGAACTCACATAGTACCTTTGACTGAACGTCCTGGTGCTGAGCTGGGCCAGAGCTGGTTCTTTCCAGCAGCTGGAACAGTGCTGGGGTTTGGTTCCAGCTGGGATTTGTTAGGAGAGGGTACCTGTTGCGAACACCTGGAGAGAATGTTTCAATCAAATGCTGTTTTAATGGAAAATGTAATTTTACAGAAAATGCAATTTCTCACAGGAAGGTTTCACTGAAGTTTGTTTCCGAGAAGGAGAGTCTTTACTGAAACCAAAAGAACACTGGGAAATTTTGGACTGGCATATCAAGCAGCATTTAGATCTTTCCCCACCAAAAATAGCTGACAGCTGTGAAGGTGTAAAACAGCATTATTTTCTTACCCAATGGACCTCATTGTCTTAAGCCTTCTGTGTTAATGGGTTTTTCTATCCCATCCTCTTGTTATCAAGAACATAAGACATACTTCCCTACAAAGCAAACAAGCTTTCATTCCCAAAAGAGTGACCATGTTTAGAACTACACAAAGCACTAAAACCAGAAATTCCCCCAAAATCACAAAGCAGGGCAACAAACAAGGCAAAACTCTTCACTGGGAAGATGTTTCTCTCTGTGGTCATGCACCTTCCATCACCTGGAAGCCTGTGCTTTCTGTGTTCATTACAAAGGCACTTCTGCCTGCAAAAGTTGTTTGCTTCTGTATCTCTGCACTTCTTCTCTTCCACATGGCAACTACTTTTCGTCTACAAACACTGCTAGGGGGTTTTTTTTCCAGCTTTAACAGTGTAATTTTCCTCCTCCAAAAAGCCTCACGCCAGCTAGTGCATCATTTACTTCACATTAATCATCACAGCTGGTAATGGATTGTAATACCCATGGGTATGGATTGTAATACCCACTCAACCCATTTCTTTATATATAAGTAAATAAAAATATGTGTTTTCACATATTATATATGTATCCACACATACACACACATTGTGATAATAGCTTCAATTTAAAAAATCATCTCTATATCCATTCAGTGTTACAACATGTCATGTTTGTTCCTGGTTTTAACAGGAAAATTTCACCTGCACACTTCTCCTAGAGTGTTCTCTGATCAGTTAAACTGTTCGTTATCCTGTGCAACCTGGTGAAAAAAAGGAACCTGCTCTGGCAGGGGGGTTGGACTGGATGATCTCCTGAGGTCCCTTCCAACTCCACCATGCTGTGATCTACCAGAAAAGACTAGGTATGAATTCAGTACGTACCTCAGCTTCCCTATCTTTAAATGCTGTGATTTTAGAGTACCTTTCCAAAAGTGAGCACGTTTCCTCTGTGTAAGTGCCACACGCTGATCGTTCACCTTTTCCTCCAACGCAAATTAAACTCTGACATGGACACATATATAATGGGGTACAGTTTATGACCAAAAAAACCCCTCCTCTTGGATATCTGAAGTCACCATGCCATTCAGCTGATTTCTAGCTGTAATACCACTAGGTTAGCTCGGAGCAGTTCAGAGGCACTCAGCCACACACATCTATTTCAGTCCAGCGAAGACCGACAAAGGTTAACCCTTGATCACAACTGCTGCTCTTCTCTCTGCTTTCAGCCATCAGGAACAGATTCACCGTGACAAACCCAGACACCAGCTACTCTCCTTCCATTGCAGGGAAAAACCCTCAAGAAAGGGGTTTCCTTTTGGCCCTAGCATTAGAGCAAGGCACAGCTTTAGCTCCTACCACACCTCTACAGAAGCCCTGCCTGGGAGAGCACCCAAAGCACGCTCAGCACCCGCACCACTTAAAGACTCACTCACTCCGCAGCGGCTGCCTTCCAAGCTGGAGGTTGAGACAGACCTTCTGAGTGAACACTGCTAGTCCAACAGGTTGCAACAGCTTTCTGCTACTTCAGACACACGCACACCAGGATTTCCTTCAGAAAAAAATGCAGAGTGAATGCAGTCCATGTGCAAAATAATGAAAACTGGAGTCAAAAGTACAGTGATTTGTTAGCACTTATTTCTTGCCATGAGTAGCAGGCTGCTAGTACAGAAAACTGCTGTGTGGATTTTAGAAGGGCAAATGCCCACCTTAGGAAGACGTTACTGTCCTAGAATGACTCATCTGGATATGGTTTATTTTATGCCAGAAGCCTTGCAAGTAGCACAAGTCCTCGATCACATCTCCCTGTGCTTCAGGGGATGAAAGAGCACGTAGAGTATACACGCTCGTGGATCCTTCAGTTCACTAGCTGCACAACATCTGGGCTAAGCCTTCCAGGTCCTAAAACCAGAACAATACAGAGGCCTTTGCTTTAATCTTCACACACTCAAGTTATTTTCTCTTAACCGCAGGGAACCAGTATTCTAGCCTTGATTTGTTTTTCACCATATTAATTCTATTATGTGAGTTCTCTTTGGCTTGAAAGTAATACTCACATGACCCATCACGCTACCTGTTTGCCAGAATATTGTCTCAGCAGGCACTCTCAATTCATGAGTCAGAATCCAAAATAATAATGAGGTATAATGTTTTAAGCAAGTGGTTCAGGAGCATAAAGCAAAAAAACTCTTGGGGAATTTTATCTACTTTGTGTCTGAGCCTTTGGGGTTTACAGCCTCTAGAACTGTAAGATCTAGATTGCTACTAAGGTTTGGTTTGGGTTTGTTTGGGGTTTTTTGTTAATGAAAAAGCTGATATTCTCACATATTCCCAAGATTCCAGAAGTCAGGTCTATCAAAAACACTCTGGAGTGCTGAGAGACTGTAAAATTACAAAAGCTGTAAACAGCATCATCACAAATTAGTTACGAGAATGTTAAGGAGCCTGGAAATGACTTCTTCATCCCAGTCCTTCAAAGCCACCAGCTAAAGACTTAGTTCCTCTCTTCTGCTACTAATACGATCCTCACAGTACCAATCCTAACAGAGATGTTTGTGTAACAGGTAGGTCTCTGGTCTTCTGCTGTCATTAACACTGCTTGAACTGCTTTCCCCAAATAATGTTCTTGGAAGAGATCAGTGGGCCTTTACTGAAATGTGTGGTGTTAAGCATCTCAGAAGCACCCTTGAATCCCACTAGACATTCATCTGCATCCTCTAGTGAACTTTAAAATCCAGCTTTTATAACAAAACATTTCTCCTGCAGCACCCACCATCCAGCAAGTCAGCCTTCTTAGCCATGCTGCTCTACTTTTAAGTTGTCATCTTAAGAGCGTGTTTATACTTTGCTGAAAGACATTATAACCAGCACAAGGCAGATTCAGGACTGAGAACCGTTCCCAAGAATTCACGCTTTGCCTTACAAACGTCTGGTTTACAGAAACATCCAGCTGGATCCTAAAACATATCCCTAAAGGAACCAACACACTCATATGCACTTGGCATGGCAGCCCGTAAGCAGCAGCAGCAGCGAGAGAAAACGCAAACCACAAATTAACACCCGCGTAGTAAAAAGGCAGGAATTTCTAAATTGACCCAAAGCAGCACAGTTTTGAAAGAATTTAAACACATAGTTTTGAAGGATTCAGATACATGGGGTTTCCTCTCAACACGGTGTACCACATTCTTTAATTCTGCACAGTTGTGGCTCCTCTCCCTCTGAAATAAATGAATGCTAAGCCAAGTTGCTAGTACGTGAGGCAACACATAGATAAATTACACTTCCCGGTCCTAGACCGAGACAACCTCATTGTCGGGCGAGGAGAAAATGTGCAGCCACACAGGCTCTTGTCCATTCTCCTGGGGATACCACATCATACCATCCATACGTCTGCACTGACGTACGCTCTATTTTATGTTCTAATCTGTGTATTTTATGAGCTGGCCACGACGCCTTATGTAACAGATCCCTGTTTAATATGGAACAGGGTGTTCATCGCCGCGGCAATCCCAGCAGTTTCCCTCGCTCCCAGGAATTCTGCCCCACGGGGCTCTTGGTGCCAGATAGAAACGCCACTCGGACAACTGCCACCAACGCTTCTTATTTCAGGTGTCAAGCTCTGACCGTGGTAACGGGGCCCTCGGCGCTGCAAGAGAACCATTTTGTCAGGGATGTCTTGGATGTCTTTTGTGAGGGATGGCACCAGTTTCCCAGCAAAGCTGTTGCAGGCTGAGGGGAAAAAGCTCATTTCCCAATGAACAACAACCAACCTGTCCCAGTTTCTTTTAGGGTGATATTGGTACCGTCACCCCGATGGTGCCCTGACCATCACCCGCTTGCCCTGTTCATCCATCCCGAACCGCCCACGCTGAGCGGCTGCTCAGGATACGTGCGGTACAGGCGGCACACGAGCAACTTCTGCCGCTCTT
>NW_010295177.1:0-8554 GCF_000700745.2 Antrostomus carolinensis
TGGCCACCTGGGCTCTCTGCTGACTCATGTTATGCCTCATGGTCATTGCTGGTGCACCCACAAGAGCATCCACCATCCCGGTCCCTCTGCTGCCTCGCGTGACCTCCCGCAGGTTTCTCTTTGGGGAGGAGTGAACGCTCAGAAACATAAAACAGGTGTTTTACCTTTTTTTTGGGTGGACAAGAGGAATGGCCTTTCCTGCACCCATTTACTCGCAGCTAACGAGCATCGTTTCCCTGTGCATCCACCTGCATCCCCACCGCATTCCCATTTATCATCAGCACAATTATTTTGGTAATATTGTAACTTAAAGTAAACGATCTGAGAGCAGCTTGTTTTGACTCGCCCGTGTTTCACTCTAATTAAGGCTCATGTTTTGCATCATCACTGACCTGAAAGCAAAATTTGGTTTGGACTTAAGAAATGGTAATCGATATGATACCTGTGCGGGATCTATGTTTTCTGTTTCAGTGAATTAATTTTCCGTCTTCAAATCTGAATTAAAAGAAATCGACATTTCTAAGACATTTTAAAGTATTTTGAATTAATAAAAATATTTTGCTTTAATGAAACTGCATTGTTTTCATGATGTTAATCTTCAAAAGTCCTAATCTTTTTTGGTGTAAGCACTAATGACTTCGCTTGGACAAGCTCTTTAGAAACTAAAGATCAAAAATATTTCATAAATACTGTTGAAATGAAGTATGTCAACTCTACTGAAATACTTGATTTCTGTATTTTAAAAACAAAACTTTATTGAACTTTATTTGATGTTTTCAAACGAACCCGATTTAAATGACAATAGAATTTTTCACTGACAATTCATTTGCCTTTGAAATGTAACTAACACACAGAAAATCATCAACGGAAAGCTTTGAAGTTCCCGAATCCTCTGAATCAGCTCTAGCTGAGGCACTACCAGAGCCAGAGTCTGCCAGCTCTGCAGAGGACCTGTGGGCTGCACAGAGAGGAGAAGGTGACATCTGTCCATCTGTCCAAGGGACTTGGCTTCTCTGGACAGACAGAGGGAATGAGAGGGAATTACCGTGCTAATTCAACTCCCATCCTCATGACTAGTGCAGAAACTTCCACAACCCTCTCTGGAAGGGTGACATCCCCACCACACCTGCATTTCCCCTCTCCCCAGCCCCGGTGGGAGGGAGCCCTGGAGAAGAGGTGCCCTTGAGCTATGTGGGTAAATCCAAAACAGAAGAAAATTCTCTGTAAAAGTGTGTGCACTCTTCCCGTTGGGCTTGTAAAGTATTGAAATACTTTTTATATCCCAAATCTCTTAATTAGTCCCATTATATAGTAGCAGCATTCTCTGGAAAGAATTCAGTCATCCCTAAAATTATTTGCTAAAATAAATGAGAAGGAGAAATGTCATTATTTGTTGGAATTCTATCTCAAATCCTGCCTTGACATAAGGAGAACCGAGATACGGTTTTTCTAACATCAACAGCTCCCGGCTTACGAATTGCAGCTGTGTGTGTGAACAACAAAGCCTTCAGACAACATATGTGTGTACGTGTATTAAACATTTGTGCTTCTGTCTCTTTTTAAAAAAACCCCAACCCAACACAAGGTTATTTGCTGCAGACGTTCCACACACGATCCTTTTCCACGTGGGATGCCTCAATCCCATTCAGCTTTGCACTCCCCAATGCTCTCTAACAGGTGGCGTGTGTAAAAATAATGTCAGTGTTTTTCAAATGCAATCTCACAGCATTGCCAAGTGTTTAAAGTTCATATGACAGGTATAATGACAGGGTTGGTAAGAAAGCCACCAGCACTACTGAAGAGTTCAGCGTCATTATTGGATGCAGCACGTGAAGCACACTACATATTTGCTTAACAAAAGTAATTGAGAAATAACATTAGGGCTGTGCCTGGGAGGGGGAGACTTTGTTCAGCATTTCTGCCTGGGCACAATGGGAGGATGAGCTAAAGAACCTACTTATCAGGCCACAAAACCCACCGGTTATGGACAGTTCACCTGACAAGAGGCAGAGAGAGGAACATGGAGATATCGAACCATCCGTACGGCCGCGTCTGCCACGGTGGGATGTCCAGAGAATCATGGAATCAGAGGATCATTTGGTTGGAAAGGAGCTTTGAGATCATCGAGTCCAACCATCAACCCAACACTGCCAATCCCACCTCTAACCCATGTCCCTGAGCACCTCGTCTGCCCATCTGTTAAATCCTTCCAGGGATGGGGACTCCACCACTGCCCGGGGCAACCCCTTCCAATGCCTCAGAACCCTTTCAGCAAAGACATTCTTCCTCACATCCCATCTCAACTGCCCTGGCCACAACTGGAGCCCATTTCCTCTTGTCCTGGCCCTTGGTCCTTGGTTGAACAGACCCACCCCCACCTCTCTCCACCCTCCTCCAAGGGACTTGCACAGAGCCACAAGGTCTCCCCTCAGCCTCCTTTTCTCCAGGCTCAACACCCCCAGTTCCCTCAGCCACAAGGGAACTCAGCACACTTGTGCTCCAGACCCTTCCCCAGCTCCCTTGCCCTTCTCTGGACACTCTCCAGCACCTCCATGTCCATCCCCAAGGCAAAACCTCAGCATGTGTGGGAGGAGGTACATGTTTGGGAACATTTATTAAGAAAAACTCCTTCACCCCAAGGTTGTCAGGCATTGGAACAGGCTGGGGGGGGGGGGGGGGGGGGGGCCAAAACCAGGGAGGTGGTGGAGTCACCTTCCCTGGTGGGATTGAACAGACGGGCAGATGAGGTGCTCAGGGACATGGGTTAGAGGTGGGATTGGCAGTGTTGGGTTTATGGTTGGACTCGATGATCTTAAAGGTCTTTTCCAACCACTACCGCTCAGTGTTTCTGTGAACATCCCCGTGCGGAGCAAATCCCTCCCCTCTCTGTTCCCTGCAGAAGGTTAATCCACAGGAAGGTTGGTTCAGGGCCATGCCCGTCTCACTGACAGTGTGATGCTTTCTGCAGCCTCATCCTCTGTTTGCAAAGTCTTATAACCTTGACAAAAATAAAGAAGAAATTTATTTGTTATATTTTCCTTTCAGTCAGCTCTGTCCAGGCACAGCGGCACCAATTTTAATTGATTATACTGCAATTTTCCTCAACTTCTCCAGCAAGTATGATGCAGTGTCGCACCTCAATCACCTGAGCAGGAACCAGCTCCAAAGACCTTATCATCCCAATTTTTCACACATGCTGTGTTTGCGTGCGTGCGTTTGGTGTTTCACTCTTATCTCATCTCCCAGCCCGCTGCAATAAACCAGCATTTCTTAACAAGAGCCATTCTCAGCCTCACACCTAATAAAAAATGAAAAGTCTGTATCAGAGAAGCAGGCTGTTGGCCCTTCCTTTTTTATGATTAAAGTTTTTTATTGTTTTACAGATAAAGTCGACAGAAAAGAGCAGTTTTGCCCATACTTTAGTCCTAGGCAGCCTGTCACTAATGAGAGGCTGGTGCCAGTGCACACGGGGAGCGCAGCGAAACACACACATGGAGAACAATTATTCTTCTCTCATTCCAAAGTCAAAGCACATCGTTAACTCCGCGGCCAGTGTAGGATCCAGCCCCAGAGCACTCGGGTCACACGCTGATCCCAAGGAGACATTTCTAGTCCTGGCATATCTTCCCAGAGCAACCCACCTTTGAGCCAGGAAGAGCTGCCCCTGTGCTGTCCTTACAGAATCAAACACTCCCAGCTGAACTCCCAGCAGCACTTGTTCCCTTACTGACAATTCATCTGGAGAGACACTGATGGACGGGTGACAGCAAAAGAAACAAAAAATGAAAATAGAGATAAACACTTGTAAGTCCTTCAATCAAACATGTAGAGAGAAAAATAGATTAAAAAAGGCAACGTTATTAATAGGGAAGAAGGGAGGGGTGGGGAGAAGGCGTTATAAGGTTTGGTTTTATTTCTCATTATCCTCTGATTTGATTGGTAATAAATTAAATTCATTTTTTCCCCTAGTCAGGTCTGTTTTGCCTGCGATGGCACTTGGTGAGTGATCTCTCCCTGTCCTTATCTCCACCCACGAGCCTTTCGTTATATTTTCTCTCCCCTGTCCAGTTGAGGGGGGTGAGTCACAGAGCGGCTTTGGTGGGTACCTGGCATCCAGCCAGGGCCAGCCCACCACATCGTATACGGGCTGCTCTGTGCTGCTATTAGACAAAACACAGCTGACATTTATTTTTGTCATGATGGTCAGGACTGAAGTTCAACACCAGGAGGAACTGCTGCACAGTGACATTCTCTCTTGACGCGTTTCTTGGCCCATTTAATCTCCAGCTCTCAAGTTTCCATCTTATTCTTTAATCTCATCTTGGCAATAGCACTGAATATTGATAAGGAACTAAATGTAGACAGTTTCCCAGGTAACTTCTCCTCACACTGAAAGCCCAAATTTGCACTTTTTTGGGTGCCATATGGGTCCAATTACCCATTAACTTGCAAGGAAGGCGGTTGGATCCAGCACTGCATGAAGGTGTACAGTATGCGAGTGAAGATTTTTTTCCTACTGGCATTTGCTTGCTGGCATTTAAATCTCCTGTCAATCACAAGACAAGAAAGTTATTTTCACTGTGCCACCGAGACCAAACTGTCATGAAGAAAACATCACAGAAGACACAGAAACTGTACCTTTTTGATGGTACAACATGATTATCCTGATCTTATATTTTGTTGTGGTTTCTATTGATTATTTTTCTGTCTTTTTTTTAATCTTTTTTTTTCAGGACAAAGTTCTCCCTTTGATGCTTTTCTTTGATAAGGTTATAAAGCTGTGCCAAAGATTTGAAATCTGTCATGGGACTTCTCTCTTCACAGGAACAAGTTGCAAATGATGTCCCTCACATTTTTTTAACAAAGCTGCATGCCTCTCAATCAGCAAATATTATTCCATGATACCGTGAATCATTTTTTTTTCATCTCTGCTTTTGTCTGAATCCTACTGAAATATTAACGGGGTTCCTTGAGGTGACACGAGATCCAGCATCTGCTCAGCACATCGCTATTCCTGTTCATTCCAGGGGGATTTGAGGAGAACAGCCCCCGACTGCCCGGGGAGGACACCCTCCTGCAGGAACCCTTCCCAAGCTTCTCCTACACGGCCATCCCAGCCTCTCCCAGCAATAATTGCCCTTGCACTGGGAGGAATTATCATGGAGGTTTCATTCTCGTCAGTCAAGACCCCCACACTGTTCTCTGTGTTTATAAAAATTCCCCAAACAGGGCAGAGCACCGTGACCTCCCCGGAGCCTTTGCTTTGGGGCTGTTCCTACTGATCCTCATTTCATCAGGTTTTTCCCCAGTTCACGTGAGCTGCATTACCTCTGCCCAAGGGGAGAGCTCCCAACAACGTGCAACCTCCTCACCAGGGCTCTGCAAGATGAAGTGAATGAAGCTGTGTCCTCCTCAATCAGGTGTTCATCTCTTCCCAGTCCCCCGGCCATCCAGCTTCACAGCACAGCCATCTGCAAAGGTTTTGTCCAAAAGTGCTTGTTTGAAACATTCCCAGAGGCAAACGCCTCAACCCATCTCTTCTGAGGTTGTGCCTCCTCTTGTGTTGGGCTGAAGATGAAGACTAACTCTTACATGTAGTCGAAAAAAAACCACGAATTAAATCAGAACAGATCTACCAATGCATTTCTGTTTCATTTGAGTATCAGCAGGAGGGAGGGCAACGCCCTCAGAGGCAAAGAGCAGAACTCAAAGCCACAGAGCGTGGCGGATGCCAACAGGCTGAGGGATCTCTGAGAGCGATTAAACCATTTAGAGAGCAGAAATGAGATGAGTTTGACAAGAAGACACAAGCCCTGGGTCTATTGGACCTCAAAGCCACCTGCTCATGCCGAGGCAGGTCCTGAGCTGGGGGTTTGGTGGGAGCCCGTACGGCTCTTCCTGTGCCTATGCTTTGCATCTCCTTTGCATCCGCTTTTATCTGAAATCTTCCTCACTCAAAAAATCTTTGGAAAGGAGGAAAGACCTCACACAGAGCACCAAAAATCTGAGACTCCTGTCTTCCACCTGTTGTCCAACATCTGAGTGACGAGGTAGATGAGTTGACAGGCTGCAAAATGTTTCACAGACGACTAAATTGTGAGGCCTTTCAGGTCAAAGCTGAGAGCCCTGCATGTGGTTCTGCTGTGGATAAAAATTGATAGTGAAGTCAGGTACTTTTTAATGCAGTTTTAGTTTCTATGAACACAGGAGAAACCAAATAATAGGAGAACATTTATTTGCTTGCAGCTCCAGCCTGCTTTCAGCCAGCACCCAACTCAAAAAGCACAGAGACCTCTGGGTCTTTCATAAAAGCCACACTCCCAAGATTTGCTCATTTTGTGTGCTTTGCCATTTTTCCGTCTTATGCTCAGCATGTCTTGCCTTCTCCAGGTTTCCTTCCAAGACCCAGAATTTATTTGGCTGTCTCAGTAATGACTTGGTTTCTGTTTAAGCTTGCCTTGGGTGCTGCTGTGTTTTTCCAGCTCTACACGCACAATTTCCATAAGCCTGCTGAAGAAATTGGGAGATAAAAAGCCTCTTGGTTACTAAAGGCCAAACACCTTGATCAGAGGAGAAAACCCCTGGCAGTGAGATGCTTCTCTGTACCAGGACTGTGGGCACAGGCTTCCCCGAGGGCATCCTCCCTGCGCTGGGTCAGGCTGTGTCAGTGCAGGTCACCCCCGACTGCCCAAACCTATTTACTAATTGAAATAGAATGATAATAACAGCAATAACAGACTATACAAGTGAGTGATGCCCAGGGCAGTTGCTCACCACCCGCCCACCCATGCCCAGTCTGTCCCAGCCAGCGATCCCGGAGCAGAGACAGTCCCCAAACCCAACCCGCAATCCCGGGAGAGCCAGAGCCCGAGCCATCCCCGAGAGAATCCCCAGCTTCCCGCTCAGCCCTGGGCAATGTCCTGCCCATGGGGGACAGGAGATGGAATATCTCATTGGGAGAGCCAAATGCCAATTGGGGGTTTGCTAATTACTGCGCTGCCCCCTCCCAGCCCTTTGCACTTGCAGACTGGCAAAACACAGTGACCTTGGACTTCCAGCAGCAACTAATAACATCAGCACCTTATCATGTTCTTCTCATTACAAACCCCACACTGAAACCAAACCTCAGCTATTCCAGCTCCTGAGAAGAACATTAACTCTATCCCAGTGACACCAGGACAGTGTGCCAGGTCAGCAGCCTCACCAAACCTAAAGGACTTCCTCACAAACACAAGGAAGAATATTTTTTTGTGATTGTTGGGAAATAAAGTACCCACAATGTACGTCCTGCAGAACTCACTCCTCTTCCTCACTCTGCTGCCCCACGCTGCTCACTCATGGGGGGCACTTGCAGGTGGGACTGTGGCTGACAAGAACCCGACTCCTCCAAATTTCTCATTGTCTCAAGTGCTGCAATGAGCAGCTCATGCCACAACTTTATGACACAGCTCTCATGGGCTCGTCTTCTCCTGAAGCAGGGCTACCTGGTGTCATAGAATCACAGAACTGTTTGGTTGGAAAAGACCTTTGAGAACATCGAGTCCAACCGTACCTGTCCACTGCTAAACCAGATCTCTGAGCACCTGTGCCTCTGCAGTCATCAGCAAGGTGGAAGTGAAGTAACAGCTTTGGAGCACACTTCTCTGAAAAGAAAAGAAAAAACCTCACTTGGACTTCAATCTTCAGCCCAGATATTGAAGGCAGGAGCAATGTGACTTGCCTGGCAGCAGCTCTGTTCGCTGCCCGAGTATCCGTGCTGTATATATCAATCTTTCTCGCAGGGAAGCATTATTAATGTTGCAAGTGTTTTTAATCATATGCATGTTCCTCTTAAAATAAAAAAGTGAACCTTGAAGTTGCTGGATGCCGACTGCATTTATCACCTTCAGCAGAAGTGCCGTTAAAACACACGAATCCCCCAGCGCTCTCATCTGTCACACGTGGGACTGGGAGTGAGCAGTCAGTGCGATGTGACACGATTCCATAAAAGCCGTGGCCCATCCAGCTCAGCGTTCCCAGTTCAGTGAGAGCCGCAGAGCCCTCACTGTGCTGACCCCACACCTTCCCCAGAGCCTTAAATCCCCCGGGAACACTCTGTTGGCAGGTGCTGGATCACAGCAAGTGACCCCTGGGCTGTCATCGTCCTGTGCCGTGGGTGCAGGAGGGTCCCACAGCCGGGACCCCCACTTGGCTCTGCTGCCCCAAGCCTGTCCCAAGGGTCTGTGCATCACCCACCCCAGCTCGCCCAGCCAAGAGCCTGTGTGGAGCTTTGCCAGGCGGGTCTGCACAAATCCCTGGGGACACTGTCTGTTGGTGAGGGCGACAGATCTTCTTTAAATGTTATTTCTGACTTTTAGCTGGGGTCAGAGATTTAAAGTCAGCTTCAAATTCAACCCGTTTTTGCAGACACACAACCTCTGCTCAAGGCTTCCTTCCCTTTGCAGCTGCTCAGGTCCCACCACTGCACCCCAGCTCTGGGGCAGCTCTGCCAGCGGCTGCTCCAGGTATCAACACTGAGAGGAGAATGTGTCCTGGTGTGAGCTGGGCCAGAGCT
>NW_010295178.1:0-10758 GCF_000700745.2 Antrostomus carolinensis
TCTTACTTTTACACTTCTGATTCTCTCCCCCTATCCCACTGTGGCAGAGTGAGCAAGCAGTTGTATGGTGCTTAGTCGCTGGCTGGGTTTAAACCATGACAGAAATCTATAACCGTCACTGAGCTAAATATCTCTACACAAAGTTCACAAATATGGATCTTCTAAATGTTATATAGGAGTCAAACATCCAAATAATAAATGAAGTAACTTTGTTTCTCCACTCCAGAGAAAGGACAAAAAAATCTACAAGGAAAATTATTTCATTCCTTTGGGTCATATATGGAAAAGAATCCACACCTTTGTATTTAAAAAGAATTAGATCCTCCTGGTTTGTGAATCCTTCTTTTTTTTTTTTTTTTGAGTAAAGCAAATTAGATGTGTAAGTGTTGACTGCTCTACTGAGATCTATATAATAGATACAACAATTCATTGCAGTTCCAGTGACATGAGTATAGTTGTATGACTTGTAAATAAACAAAAAACTGACCTTATACCATAATCTGAAATATCATTATTTCATTGTATCCCCTTTGCAATTTTCTTGTTTCCTCCTTCTGTGTCTGTAAACTGTATCCAACATAAAATCTGCCTGTCAAAAAACAAGATCACCAGTGATGAATACAGAACTTCCTATTAGGTCTCTCTGCGTCCCAAGCTATGTCATGTTACCACTAAAGCAGACAGTGTGCTGCAGGTAACTACCTTCAAACTAGGAAAAGAACACAAAGAACACTTTCATTTACACTTTTGTTCCATTCTTTCTCAAATGCCAGGTACAAATCCATTACTGAAGACCTACAGTCTTCTGAGTAAATGAAAAAACTTCTGCTAAGAGATCTAATAGAGCAATATTCTCAGAGTGTTTAAGCAGAGAGATGCCTGGTATAGACAGATGGATACGAGCTATGAATTGTTCAGTCCTATCAAGATGAAGAGTGGTCTTGGAACATACAGATGAATGATTTCAGGACTTTGTGAAATTTTGCAATCAAGTAAGTATGACATTTACTACTGTTTATATTTAGAAAGCAGCTTAAAGTCTTTGCAAGACCATAATTTTAGACTAAGGTCTTCACATGTTCACATTGTATTCGAATCCCACTTAGACACATAAGTCTTTTTGACAGATTAAGCCCCAAATCTTTTTTGAATTGAGTGCCCTTTTCCAATACTGAAATAGATACCATCTCATTCACACTGAGGATTTACAAATCAGATAAATGAAGTCATCACAATTTCATTGACCCTAGGTTTTAATTATTTAATCATATGGTCACAGAGCACCTAATATTTCTATCGTATTATAAATAGATTTTTAATTATTCAGAAAAGTAATTGTTCCCTAAATGGGCCAGAAACTTATCTTGAAAAATATGACATTACTCAATTTTTACTACTTTCTTTCTTACTCATCTGATAAATATTTAGGATAGGTCTTAATTTACAATGTTAAGATGTTCATTCCAAACTAATGCTATGAATAAGAAAATAGCTTTTCTTTTACTCTTCATGCATTTTTTTTCTTTGTTTCCATTTCTAGAATTTGTAATAAATTCTTCTTCTAAAGTATTTTGATTAAATTATGCCAGGTTCAGAGTATTGTCTGGCTTTACTGCATTCAGCTGGATCTTGAAATATTGCAGAACCATTCCTAATAGAGCTAATCAAATAATTTATTCTCTGGTACTATTTTTTTAAACAAATTGCAGTTGTTTCTTGTTGACAGTCACAGCTTCATTTCCAACTATCCTCTGCAAATTCATGGGTATACTTCTGTTGCAAGTACTCTGATAAAATAATCAAGATTTGATTATATAGAAAAGTTGGGTTTGATTTAGAAGTAAAAGGAATTGTAAAGCATAATGTATAAGTTAGGATCATTAGCTTTCAACTAGGGAATCACAGAAACCTCACCAAGAAGTGACTGTAAAGTCCCAGGTTTGTTCTAATAATTAGCTTAGTACTGAAGTTAAGAGCAATGTATCTTCATCATGGAATTTCAGAAATCAAAATTCATTACCTTAGTGTTCATAGAAACATTAAGACTCTTTATTTTACTGATCACTGGGATGTGACAATAAAATGTGTTGAGCTAACTCCTTAGGACGAGGTAGACAGAAGTGTTGGAAACAGGCCCAAGAAAGAACTGAGCATGCGAAAAGGGAAAGTACAACCTAAGGACACAGTGATGAAGACTATCAAAGACCACCAGAAGACCGTGATGACCACCAGAGAGAATGTGCGAATGTGAAAAGCACATTTACATATATTAATGAGTTCCTGGAAATGTAACAAATATTTTAATGATATATTAAAAAGTAATGAATATATATGTTTCAAAAGTATAAAGCATCTGTAGAGAAATGAGTCAGTATGCATGATAGGTGGAGCAATCCCCTGTGCATCCGGCGCCTTAATAAAGAAGTGCCTGCTTCTTCATCAGTGTTAAGTTTAGTTCCAAATTTCAGTGACACTTTTAAAAAAATAATTGAGACAAATATGCAGCTGCTTGAAAATACACTTTTATAAGACCTAGTGAACAGCTAAGACAAATCTGGTTTTTAAATTTAAATCCTCCATTTCATTTTCCCAAGTCAACTCAGTATGGATGCATTTTTGCCATTGAAAAGACATATGTTTAGTAGAAATATACGTTTGCAATTTCACTAAGTACAGCTAAAATAACCTAGGATTGAAAAATGTTTTAACTTGAAATCTGTAGATTCTTAGCTACATTTTTAGTAAGAAATAATGGAAAAAACCCTATCCTTTGTTTGTCTGCAAAAGCTGCTTCATGGTTAGAGAAATATCTGTGCACATCAGAGGAGAGGAGAGCTGAAGGTCAAGAGGTTAATTCTACTTACTGCAACATATGTTCTGAAAACTGACTTGTAGCTGTGTGATCTGCAGAACTCTCACTTAATAGGCAAGGCTTAAAGATAAAGAAAAGCAAATTCCTTTTAATGGCAGTTCAAATCACTGAGATTTACCAAAGGAGAGGATGACTAATACTGGGGGAAGGGAGTTGCTGTATTTTCATCTTGTTCTTTGTTGTCTTTATGTTCAGAGAAGGACAGGAGAGTGTTTGAGAGCACTTTAAAAAAAATAAATATATTTTTCAAAAGAAATCAAAGGAAAAATAATGATGGGGAGGGTGAGCTTTTATCCTTTAAAAATAAAACATTCTACAAAAAGCTACTACCCAAAGCCATGAACATACAACATGGTGAAAAGAAACACAATCCACTTAAAAAGAAAATTGTGTCAATAACAAGTCTCTACCTGTAAATACTATTAATTAAAAAACAAACAAACAAACAAACACACACAAACAAAAAAAACAACCAAAAAACAAACCCCCAAAAAACCAAAAACCAACAAATATGTGAGTACAGGCTGTTAAATATACTGTGATCTATTTGATGAGCTTAATGTAAGAGTCATTATGAATTTAGTACTTATTAATGATTTATAATGCGATGGCAGCTAGAATTCACTCCTGGGGTAGACACACAAATGGGTTATGTTGCTTCTGCATACTGATTAAGTGTAAGACAGTTCAGAGAATTGAGTTTGCTAACTGATCTAAAGAATCTAGAGCACTCTTCTGGTAATTTTGCAAAGAGTAGCTGTTAGATTGCTCTTTTCCATTTCCAAATTAAGTGGACATGTAAAACTCCATGCAGATTCTTTTTATTCTTCATCATCTTTCCTATGACTGCGGAAATGTCCACGGTAATACTTAATATTTCATATCATAGAATCATAGAATGGTTTGGGTTGGAAGGGACCTTAAAGATCATCTAGTTCCAAACCCCCCTGCCATCAGCCGGGACACCTTCCACTAGACCAGGTTGCTCAAAGCCTCATCCAGCCTGGACTTAAACCCCGCCAGGGAGGGGGCATCCACAACTTCTCTGGGCAACCTGTTCCAGTGTCTGACCACCCTCACAATGAAGAATTTCTTCCTACTATCTAATCTAAACCTACCCTCTTCCAGTTTAAAGACATTTCCCCTTGTTTTGTTATGAACTTCCTTTATGAAAAGTCCTTCCCCAGCTTTCTGGTAGGCCCCCTTCAGGTACTGGAAGGCAGCTATGAGATCTCTCCGGAGCCTTCTCTTTTCCAGGCTGAACAGCCCCAACTGTCTCAGCCTGTCCTCATGGGTTGAATGCAACACACAGATCGTATGTCTATTACTTCATTATACGGAACATTACTTTTCTCATACTTTACACAGATTTAGTTTAACAGACCATAGCAGCATTTGCACATCATGCTGAGAAGGTGTTCAGAAGCTCCAGCAGAATCATCTAGCTGTGCATATATGTGTTGCATACTATGCTTGAAAGACACTTAAACAGACAAAGCTGGGTAGACCACCCATCACCAGAACTGATAGCCTAATTTCAATATAAAAGGGATAAGCAAATCTTTTTTTGCTTTCTGCCTCAGTACTGTGGTGTGATAAGATTATCTTTTCTTCTGATTACCAACCAAGTAGCCATATGCCCAGGACTGGCTTTACCTACTTTTTTTTTCTCTCTCTCTTTTTTTTTCTTTTTTCTTTTCCAAATAGCTTGCTGTCTGTGATCCTGTTGTGTCAAATGCCTAAGGCTAGTGAGGGAGCAAAGGCTTGAGGAATGATGGTAGTTGTACCATGACAGAATTTATTTTCAAATTTAAAATCCAACAGCTTTAGTACTACTTAACATGAAGCAGACCTTTAATTTGAGATAGAATGCCATGATAAAGTCCTTAATGAGGAATTAGTGAGTGAAGACCTTTATCACAGCTTTCTCTAAATCATCAACTGGTGAAGCAAAAATAAAAATGCCTGTACTATTTATTTTCACCTTCTGCTGCATTGAAACTTGTAGTTATTCACACTTGTGCAAAGACATCATGAAGAAAGGAGGATTCATTAAAGAAGAAAATATTTTTATGTGGCACCAACAAATGACTGGCAAGAGGTCCATGCTTCCCAGACTCATAATTTTCCTTTTCTTCTGAGGACACAGCATAATATAGAAATACAATGCCTCATACTCTAACATCTGAAAACAACTCTGTTTTCTTCTAATATTTAAAACTTTTATGCTCTCCTTACTTTTCTCAATAAACTTTCTTGTCTGCTGTGTGGAGGTCTGTCACTCATTAGTGTCTATTGTTTGGCTCTCATCTTGTTGAACTTGGTAGACATGAGGACAGGATAGAGTTTACACTGGCCTTCAATAAAACAGACATTCTTCTGCTTAGATTTATAATCTGTCTTTGGGGATCTTATTTCTCAGTTTCAGTTACAACTTTGACATGACAACATGGGGCAAACTGATCTTAAAATACTCACTGAAAAAATAGAAAGGTCACCCATAACTGCGAAAAAGGCAGCGGGGGAGAGAGGAACTTTATTCCCCTTGTAACATCTGTCTCCACATACCTGCAACAGTAATGTAAATGTAAGGAGGAGAAAAACTATAAAAGCTTATAAATGTCTCATTTCCTTCTTTACCGTGTAGTTGTGGAAGGCAATGGTTTATTTGTACGTCTCTGATCTAGTATAGTATTCTAATACAAAACCTACAAGGTGGAGAAATTCCATCTCCAAAACCGTTAGAAGTTATATCTAGCCTTGTGAACAAAAATGGCTTAAATTTCTGTATAGTTCAGCTCAGAATGATACCAAATGACAACTGTATGTCCAGTTCAATGGCTGTACAAACTCAGTAACTTCATGACTGCCAGTGCCATTGTTGTAAGGTTATCTGGAGTGCAGGCTGGAGGTGAATCTCATCTGTCTCCATAATAACTAACATTGAACCTTTCAGAAGTTTGGTTTGCACAGCATGTGAAGTTGCTGAGGGTAGTGGTCAAAATAAATAACTCCATTCCTAGTCTGTTTATCCTGTAGGGAAGTTTTCATATAAACCTACAAGGAGATAGAATATGTCCGAGTTTTTCTTCCTGCAAGCCTCAGAGCTTGTATAATGAAGGTATATAAATATCTCTTCTTCAGTGATTAGTTTTAGTGAATTTTGGCCATTTAACAAATGATAACAGTGCCTAATTTTCCTATCCTAGACATTTCCTGTCAACATAAACATCCTAAAGGATAGAGAATTTCTTTCTAACTTTGTACACATGCTGCAAGAAAAAATAATTCTCTGACTGATAAATGAATATGTCTGCTATTAAAATATTCAGGAGAGTCAGAAGTATACGATTTTTTTTCTGTCATGTTTTCATTTTTGTAAATCCTTACAAGTATAAAATGCAATATTTAGTCTCTTACTAGATTTCCCGATATCTTTAGTGCCATACTAACCTACACATCACTGGCTCCTGTAGTAAAAAGTCAGGCGGAAACTAAATTATAAAATGTGTACTACTCAGTATTTTGATAATTAAGCATCATGTGACCATCATTATGACCTGTAACCTAAAAGACAATGGTGGACATTTTTTCCCTTTGCTTCTGAGAATATTCACTCAACCAGGTGATCATCAGACTTAATTGGGAGGAAGGATATGTCAAAATGTCATCTAGAAAGAGTGAAACGATTCTAGCAGGTCAGTGAAAATGCCATTGACATTAATGACTTTGACAGATTAAAGGCCTTTGGGCACATGCCCATCTAAGATCAAACACTTTTTTTGTGTGACTGGTACTAGATCAACAAAATATCTTCCAACTATGGGGATCACAGAGGGAAATAAATTCTTTTTCCTTTTCACTGTCTGTTATTCAGTGCAATACAGCTTGAAAAATGGCAGCAACACCCACTGTAATCATTTGTTTGTGTATTTATCCAGATCTCTGTTGAGAGGCCGATGACAGCACCTATTGCTTATTGTTTAGCTTTTATTTCATTGTGCTGTGAAAACAGAATCCTGAGCTACACCTCCAGATTTTTTAACTGGTATAGAGTTTGAAACAGGTTTATTTATTAAAAAAAGTTCAGAAAAAAATATTTTTTAATTAAAATGGTGACTTTTTCTCCTAATTCGCTACTCTGGAAACAACTGTTCCAGAAACTCAGATGCACCAGGTATATTTTATTATTTCTCCTGCACCTGGAATAGCTATTCTTTGAGCTCAGCAGCAACATTATCTTATCCTTACTCAGGTGTCATTGAGTAGTCATTGAAAACAAACCTATATCTAACCTTACACAAAAACAAGCCAGTACAGTGCAGAGATCGTTTGGCTGACAAAAAACAAGTTAGCCAGACCATGTAGAGTAACATTCACAATATGAACTTACCAATTAGAAGTTTTCCATTTTCCTAGGTTGCCACAGTTTCAGCTAATGAGTATTGACTCACAGGAACCTGATTGCTTAAAGGCAACCTGTATCAATGCTATTTTTTTTATCTTACTTCCACACATTTCTGGATTCCATTAGAGTATGAATATTTCCTTATCAATCTATTTAAGATGGTTATGGCAGGAGCCTGAGATAGCTATAGCTTTTGACTGATTGGTTTACACCCTCTCCTTTCAGGTAGACACAATAAAACCTTTCTTGTTCTCCATTAGAGCAGAAACTAAAATAAGACTCTTAAAACAGAGAAGTCTTAGATCTGCCAGCACAGATTCTATATCATGCAGTAAAACATTAGAAGATTAACGTCTTCTTACAGGGTACTTGCAGGGCTGTAGTCTGTTATTTTTCTCGTTGTTCAAAAGTTTTCAATGGTTTCCTGGTTTGAAATGAACACTGCGAAGTGTCTTTTGGGTCCTTTTGAAAATCTACTTCTTTCTTTGACCTCTGAAGTCTGGATCTGATTCTGCTTTTCCACATCTCATGAGTCTACTGATCTATCCAGATCCCACTCTCTTACAGAACATAACCCACCATATATATGTACTGCACTAAATGCTAGCCAATTAATTCAAACAGTTTAAACGTCAGTCCCAAGGGGAAATAACTGGTCACACTGGCAAGTAATATCACATGAAAGAAACTTGCAGTACAAAGTAGTAGAATAAAAGAGACCCACTGGAGGAATGTGATCAATTGGATAATGAGATCTGTATTTTATGTGGTGTATTTATTTTAAATACAGGAAAGTAGGAAGGAATACAGAACTCTATGTTCTCCTGATTACTTAGTCTGATCATCAGATTAGTATTTCTTGGATTAAGAGTTATTTCTGAGGAGAAATTAGGGCAATTTTTGGAACCAGGAGTAAATAAAAGTGGAATAAAGTAAAATAACCAAAGTACACAGAAATATTATGTATCAAGTTTACCAAAGTTGCATCTGCACCTATGAATCCTATTGGGAGAGTTTTGACTCATTAGTAGCAAGGCCTGAAGCCTTATATCTGAAATAGCAGGAGTTTATGATGTATTTCATACATTTCTGTTAGACCAAACAGAGGGTAACTATTAAAGAATATAATTAAAACATACCACGTTTCATCTAAAAAAATGAAATCCTATGGAAAAGGGGTTTTTAAGCTAAGGACAATTACAAAAATGAAAAATAAAAATGATATTTGACTCATCCAGAACAAAGATGAACCTTGTCCTTTTAATGTATTTTTCTTTTTTTAGTAAGAGTTTATCTTGTCTTTCAGGTGGATCTTCGGGTGTGCTTTGTAAAGAATATAAGGATTATATCAACAGGATGTTCCTAATGAAGACAATGAGAATATAAAATGAGACATCAAAGGCATGTTACAAGTTTATTAAGGCCAGAAAAGCAATTTATCACCATGGTCTAGAACACGACAACAAAAGTTGTAATGTTACTGATCCTGACTGGGGTGAAACTGTAGTGAAAGGAAAACAACTTGACCTGTATTTTCTGCTCTTGTAAATATACTGACAGTGGTAGCCATTGATTGTTTAAAAAACCAGTAGTGCATCTCTATGCCAGAAATATATTACTTGAATTAGAGCACATTCCAGAGCATATCAAACTATTATTCTGTCTTCCTTGTTCTAGGAATTCTATGTCATGGTCAGATTGTGTGTGTGACTGTTCTGAAATAGCTTAACACAATTTTCAGTCCTAAAAAAGGGCTAATATTTCTAATTACACATCTAAATATTCATGTACATGGATACTACTGTGCAGCTGCATCATGTAGCTTCAGATTCTGTCAGTTTTCTCTTGACAATTTTAATGCATCTTTTGTAGGTCAGTAAAATGTAAGAAAACATACACTGAAAATTTGTAATGCTACACCATAATGCTATCACAAATGAAGCACATTGTGGTGGGTTGACCCTGGTTGGATATCAGTTGACCACCAAAGCCACTCTATCACTCCCCCTCCTCAAATGGACAGAGGAAAGAAAATATAACAAATGGCTCATGGATTGAAATAAGGACATAATAATTCACCAATTACCATCATGAAAACAGATGAGACTGGGGGAAAATTGTTTTATTACCAAACAAATTGGAGTAGGATAATGATAAAATAAAAAATGAATCTTAAAACATAATCTCTCCACCCCTCCCTTCTTCCCAGGCTTAACTTTACTCCCAGTTTCTCTACCCCCTCCCTCTGAGCAGTACAGGGGGACAGGGAATGGGCGTTTGGGTCAGTTCATCACACATTTTCTCTGCCGCTCCTTCCTCCTCAGGGGGAGGACTCCTCACACTCTTCCCCTGCTCCAGTCTGGGGTCCCTCCCACAGGAGACAAACTTCTCCAATGTGAGACGTTTCCATGGGCTACAGCTCTTTATGAACTACTATGGTGTGGGTCCTTTCCATGGGGTGCAGTCCTGCCAGCAAACCTGCTTCAGCCTGGGCTCCTCTCTCCACAGGCTACAGGTCCTGACAGGAATCTGCTCCAGTATGAAAAGGACCAATGATTTACTGCAGTCACTGGATTGTACAGTTGGGCTTCCTACAGGGTTGCAACCTCCTTCTGATGCATCCACCTACTGCAGTGTAGGGTCCTCCATGGGCTGGAGGTGCATGCCTGTTCCATTATGGGCCTCCATGGACTACAGAAGGAAAATCTGCCTCACCATGGTTGTTGTCATGGGCTTAAGGGGAATCTCTGTTCTGGTACCTGGAGCACCTCCTCCCTCTCCTTCTTCACTGACTTTGATCTCCAGAGTTGTTTCTCTCACATATTCTCATTCCTTTTGTCTGCCTGCTGCCACAAAGGTTTGGTGGGGTTTTTTTGTTTTGTGGTTTGTAGTGGAGGTTTTTTTGTTTGTTTGTTTGTTTCCTTTCTTTCCTTCTTAAATATGTTATCACAGAGATGCTACCACCGTTGCGGTTGGGCTCAGCCTTGGCCAGCAGAGGGTCTGTCTTGGAGCTGGCTGGCATTGGCTTTTTTGGACTTAGGAGAAGCTTCTGGCTGCTTCCCACAGAAGCCAATCCTGTAGCTCCTCTGGCTACCAAAACCTTACCGTGAAAACCAAATACACACATTGAGGAGCCCTTGATAAACAAATGCTTAAGTTCATGCATGGTGTCATATTTTATTATTATTGTATACAACTTTTTCTGATTTAAACCTTGTGAGAAACAATCACTCTCTGGATAACATAAATCCACTTATTTAAATTCTGGGATATGAAACAAAGTCAGATATTTTTTCTGAGATGTCAGTGTAAGTTTTTCATTCATTGTTGCTTGTTATTTTAAAAATTGAGCTACATAGTCATTAATTAACGTAAAGGTTTGGGAATTTATTTTTGAGCATAAAAAGATTATAGAGCAATTTTTAAAGGTTTTTTTTTTCTTTATTCCTTTGAGTCATTTGTTTCTTAAATAAAAGTG
>NW_010295178.1:10779-14006 GCF_000700745.2 Antrostomus carolinensis
GCAGGAAGCATCCTTTCTCACAAAAATAAGTCCAATTTTCTGTATATACTATTCTGCAAAGTCTCTCTCACTTTCTCACAGGATTTCTTTTCTATTTTCTGGCTGTATCTGGATATGGTACCTAGGAGCACTGTCCGCACAAGCACAAAACTGCAAATATGATAATTTCCTTCTTTGCTTTCCTTCTGCTATATTTTTTACAGAAAATAACTCTGAACACGTCCTCCACATTCTCTGATAAATGCCTGATTTGAATTCTGAAATTCTGAATGCCAGAACATATACACCATTATGCACCTTAGTAGGAAAGTAAAGACAAAATCTTTCCTACAGCTATCATTAGTCAGCCATTTATATTCAGTAACTGAAGTCAAGCTAAGGAAAGAATGTATGTATGTTAGTACTATTTAATGTCACTTTGCATTCCACTGCCCTCTTCTTGTTTCTAGGGAAGCATGCAAATAAGACATTCTGAAGATGAGTGCATAACTGCACCTGTTGGAAGTATGAGAAAAGTGACCGGTGCATGGTATGGCATCAGAGGATAAAATCTATCCAAAAAGGCTACTCAAGTAAGTGAGACCTTCACCACATCTTCCAGGCTGGAAAACAGATCTATACATGAACTTTGTTATTTATTTCTTTCTAAACTTACACTAATGTAACATATTTGGCACAGGATATGAGAACATGTTCAAAATCCTTTAGTAACTACTAAGTCGACAAAAAGAGAGACCCACAGCTACATGCTCTTAAACTGACTCTCTAATTCACAAAACAATAAGTAATTAAAACAATAGCTACTTGGTCAGGTGAATCATAGAATCATAGAATGGTTAGGGTTGGAAGGGACCTTAAAGATCATGTAGTTCCAACCCCCCTGCCATGAGCAAGGACAGCTTCCATTAGACCAGGTTGCTACAGGTTTGTCATTGTAGAAGGCTGAGATGAGTTGAAACTGCTACATGTGAAAACTGCACTGCCAGTCAGGACAAGGACACATCCCCCAGACAGAGTAAGTGTCCTGCTAAGATGAGTAAATGGTACTGACCTAAACTGGACTAGAGGGGAAGGGCCCTTGAGTGATGTATGATGTGTTGCAGCAAAGCTTATAATTTACATGTCACTGAAAGGTGTGGTTCTGTTCTTGCAGCAACCCTACACCAATTCCCTCATAGCACGTGATGGCTCCATACTAGAAAATAATGTATTTTCAGTGTTTGACATGAACAGAGAAGAGATTCTAATTCTAGATACCTCTTTTCATTAAAATATGTTTTTCAGATATATTTATATGAACATGTACCCAATTTATTTCTTTCTAGACCTCAGCATACTCAATAGTTTCAACTGATGCAATTACCAGTGCATTAATGCCTTTATAATATTCTTTATCACTTCCCTTGCTTCCTTACAGTCTCACAAGGCCTGGGACATTTTAAGAAAATAAATTTCACCTTTTCATTGCTGTTCACATAAAGCAAATTAACTTCCTGTTTTCTGTATTTTCAGTTACTGTTATCTTCCTGCAATTTAGGAAGGGAATCTCGATGAGTGAAAAACCTTGAAACTGAGGCTTTGGGACAAGGAGGTCATGAGAGGACTACAATGGAATGAATGCAGATTTTTTTCTTCCTAGGAATACACTAATTATGGTCATAAGTCTCTGAGCTGGAGCACCCCTTTGCAATAGGACAACCTTTTTTTGTCCATGTAAACTTAAATACAGTTCTTATCCTACAACTTAATATGCAGATATTCCTACTTTGTAGAAATTAAGTCTGTAGGTAGAGTGATATCTTATCATTTTGAAAAGAAACTATGGTAATGTCTCACTTTTTATGAGATCACAAGTTGATTTTTACCATAAAGACAGTAACCAAGTTTTCTTTGTGATGTTCTTTACGTGATCTTTATTCTACTTGTTGAAATAAAATTACACATGAATAATTATGGGAGAAGAGATGAGGCTTACCCAAAAGAATTCACATTTCTGTGTAAAGCTGATGTGTTTGCCCAGAAGATAACCAAATATTAAGTACCTGGAATTTGTTCTGCTGTTGATGTAGACTTCAACTCACCAGTACCTTATTCATCAAAATTAGACAAACTGCATTGTACAGTGATCTTAATCTTTAGGTTGCCTTATGATCTATATGCAGGAGGCTAATAACAAAGATACAGTGTAGTACTGTATGTATATCAGCACCACTTGAAAAAGTGAAATTATTCTCTAAAATGAATTTAAATGTGGTAGAGATTTTTTTTTTATGTCTTAAAAATACATTTTAAATTCTACTACAATAATGTTCAATTAATAAAAAATAAAGAAATAGTGAAATTACATTAAGTGACTTGGCACAAATTTTAAAACTGTAAATTTGTTGATCTCATATAGCAGCAGCTGCTTACAGACTGAACACCAAGTAACCTACACAGTCAGTTATTCCCATTTGAAGGAACTGGCAAAACTGTTTGATTTTATCGCAGTTAAACAAAACTTTTTTCATCGTGTCCATTTTTCAGGTTTGCTATATGTTACCCAACTCTCCCTGTAATCCATAATGGAAAACCTTCGGATGAATGTATTAAACCTGTGCCAATATAACCACCTGAGGATTTAAAGAAAAACACATGTTCTTCTAATTACTTATTTTCCAGAGTGTGGAAGCAACAAAAGATATTCTTCATGTTTACTGAAATGTCCTCCAGTAATTCTGGTTTTATTCCATGATTCTTTTTTTGTTTTTATCTTCAGCAAACTTCTTCTGCTGTGCCAAAGCCTGTCTGCAAATATTGATTTGATATTTAATATTCTACTTCCCTGAGGCTTCTTCAACTTTCTTCTCAGCTTAGCCCAGCCCTGTCAATCAGTAAGATGTTGCCTATCTTGTGTGTTAGTAAGACCGTAGTGTTCAGCCAAGTGTGAGCAAAATGAGAATCAGAGTATCATAACAGACAAATGCATCCAAAGCCTCCAGAACCCACTATTGTCTATGACACAGTTGCGAACAAGACCTATTTGATGTTTTAGTGAATATAGTGAAGAAACCAATAAAGAGATGCCAATGTATCCTCTAACAAGAAGAACAGGGGTTTGGATGTCAGGAACAGATCAGAAGAGGTAAAACCATTAGTTCTTATGGCCATAGATGTGGTTGTAGCATAATAGGCAGGATTTGGGAACTAATGTCTAATAAATTTATTGTTTCTGGGGCACTGTATGG
>NW_010295179.1:0-588 GCF_000700745.2 Antrostomus carolinensis
AGAAAGAATGCAAGAAAACAAGATAAGAAAAGTTCTTATTGAAACTCTCCAGAAGTGAAAAGAACGGCTCATGAGCAGGGGATTGATCCACTCAAGTATTGTCACCAGGCGTGTGAACAGCAGCTTTTAGCCAGTGAAGGGGGGGTGTGTATAACCAATAATAAAGGTCTCCTGTAGAATTCACATTGAATCGTGTGTGGAGCCCATGAATAGCCCTCTCGGCACCCTCATATTTTGGGGGGATACCCCATATTTTGAGACCCCCCCTATTTTGGGGCACCCCCCCTCATATTTTTGGGAGACCCCCCCATATTTTGAGCCCCCTCAGGTCACACATCCCCCTCCCATCACCCCCATTTCTTGGGCACCTCTTGTCTCTCACCCCATATTTTTAAAGGACTCTCTTCTCATCACCCCAAATTTTTTTGGGGGGGACCCCCCGTATTTTTAGGGGTCACCCCCCCAAATTTTTTACCATCCCCCCATATTTTTATCCCCCCCCCTCCAGATCTCCCTGTGTGTGTGTGTGTGTGTGTCTGTGTGTCTGTGTGTCTGTATCTGTGTGTGTCTGTGTGTCTGTGTCTGTGT
>NW_010295180.1:0-362 GCF_000700745.2 Antrostomus carolinensis
ACCACAAACTGCCCTCGGGCAGAAGAGATATATTCCTCTCCAATTAAGGATATTTCGGAGATGTTTGCATTTCTCTCAGCCCTAGAACAGCAAATGCAGCAGCAAAAGCGACTGCTACAGGGGCTGCAGAAAGGAAAAGTTGCCGCGCCTAAAGAAATTCCTTTAACTAATTGGCGACTCATTGCCTCAGAGTGTGCATTAAATGGTCTTAAGTTCCAAGTACCTCAAACTTTTCCAGTTCGCATTTCTCCAGGAGGTGCTCTTGAGTGGGTCCCTATAGAGTCTAAAACTGTACAACAATTAGCCAAAAGTGTAGAAGATCATGGCTTGAGACATGCTATTACACAAACGCTTTTAGATTC
>NW_010295181.1:0-8251 GCF_000700745.2 Antrostomus carolinensis
AGAACCAAGGAAACATTTTAAAAAGTGTATGACAGTTTGGGATAGAGAAGTTATGGAAAATTCTTAGCAAAGACGCTTGAATAAAAAGGAATTTTTGAAGAAATGTGATGTTCAGGGAGAATCTGAAGGAACTGAAACACTGCTCCTAAAGCAATTCATATGGCAAATAGTCCTGTCAGCTACCACAGCACTATGCTGACACTTAGAGGTCAGTAAAGTAGAACTGAAAGGACTTCTCTGCCATCTGAAAGAGACTCCATATTTTTCAAAGGCTTTGCATGATCTGAGAGATCAATACCTGACATTTATTTAATTTGCTCATTCTTTCTTCTCATGGGTATGCTTCTCTCTTTTTATCTGACCCTCCTACATGAAACTTTCTTATCATTATACATTTCACAAAAAATCCTCAACAAAAAGACTTCATTAGCAACTAAGCAGTCTACAAATAACAAACTGTAAAGCAATATTCAATCTATGCATCAAATCTATGTAGCAACTGGGAGTTCCATAGAAGCAGATATTTGCTTTTACATGCTATAGCATTTAGTCTGACTTTCAGTGGGCTTTAAAGCTGTTTCAGTATTAGCTCATTTTACTAGGTTTTTCTGTTGGGTTTTTTGGGGGTTTTTTTTAACTGCCTTAAGCCTCAAGGTTATTTTTGAGTACTTAATTTCATCCCATAAGGAATAAGTGATTGAGTGAGAAAAATCACTGCGTGGAACGTAGGTAATTTGGCAGTCATTGCTGACCAGGGAGACAGATAAAGTTAAACTTAAGGCAAAGTTACTTTTCATCTCCTTGAGGAGCAGTATCTGCAGCCTGCTCAAGCCACTGAAAAAGCTTGAACTTCACATCAAAGCAATCTACTCTATGTGGGGATAAATAAATTGAAGACTAGGCAATTTCAAAATAGGTAATTGCCTGAAATGAGCAATTTCTAGCAGCTAGTATAGCCCGTGTTATCACCCACATAAATATTGACTCATTTATTAAGAGTAATTATTGATGAAACAAAACAGCAATCAAGGAAAAAAAGGTGAAAAGCGATCTTCTTAAAGGCCCTGAAGGCTTCTCTTTTCTATATTCTGTCTTTATCAATGCTCTGAACTGGATTTCGCAATGCACATTTTCTCTGCTATCTTTAAAATTTCAGCAAAGCATTCCACAGTTATTTCAACTCATGAATTATGCAATAACAAATGACAGGAGCAATTCATTCATATCTCTGCTTCACCAGGAGGCAGAAGAACAAAAAGCCTCAGCTGCAGCTCAAGATTTTTTTTGTCCAGCAGACAATCTCTGAAAATGGTACCTCAGAGATTTACTCTGTAAATTGATAAGGACACGTGCACAAAAGGTACAGGAGCAGAATGGCTGAACTGAGAAGGAAGGACAAGCACACAGTAATATGGCACCACCTTTTTCTTCTGGGGTGGGACATGACGCAGCTTTGAAGGAATTTCAGGGTGCACGTTCCAGCTGCGTCTGCCTCCTCCTCCTCCCTTCATTCCCTTGTCATTGTCTTCTTCCAACTCTGAATTTTCTTCCAGACTTCAATCCACTCCAAGGCACAACTAATCTCCTCATTAATATTGCCTGTGCTTTAAAGCAGTAGTTCTGAGACCTTCTTAGAAGACAGGGAAATGCCATAAGCCCTATTTTAGAAATGAGAAACAGCAGCTGAAACACAAACGGTAGTAATCTGCTGCAGAACTGGGACTTTTTGCTCAGGATGAAGAAACATGAAATGTTCTCAGGGTGAAATGAATCAAACCTTCACCATAGAGGTACCTCTCATCTTGAAATCCTGCTCTTCGGACTCCTGCTCTGTCTTGAGTGAAAAGAATGTAACATAATCTCTAGAGTTTTAAGAATGTGACTCTTCCAAGGTTCAAATAGCTCTCCACTGGTGATACAGGTTATCACATATGTAGTGTCCCCACAAAATTTTTGTTTTCTTTACTGAAATATGACCAGACACAGAATGTTTGTTAGCTGTGATTCTGCAACAGGACACCTCCTCTTGCAAGCCTTTATTACTTCCACTTCAAAAGACACCAGTTGGTCATACTGGTTACTCATTCTTCTTCATGCTGATACTTACAATATGGGAGTCGGCATTTTCATCATATCACCTGCCTCTGTTACATCTGCCAAGAGGAACAGGGAGATATTTGGGATCAATGGTAGTTGGTTTCCAGATGTCATGAATATCTAAATCTTCTTGAAGTTCTTCACTAAGTACAGAGTTTTTTCAATAACTGTGTGGATAAGAGGACAAGACAATAGCAATGGATAAGAGGTTAGGACAAAACTAATACAAAATAAACTGAGACAGATGCTTCAACATGAGTAAATGAAGTTGACACGAAATTTTAAAGAGCAGGAGAGCCATGGAAAAATCTATGACCTGAATTTTAGAAATTCACTGAGTGATTTAGAAGTTTTGAAATTACACATAAAATTACAGCATAATTTCAGTAAAATAAATTCATTTTTTCTTCTCTTTTTTCCCCTGGACAGATGCCTATCAGGATATAATAATACACAGGCTATATAATACATATAGCTTGTTAGGAGGAAAAGAATTGTTACAAAGGGTGGCACTAGAGAGATGATTTGTCCTGTTTTAATATCAACATTCAACACCTTGTCAAATATTTCCTTCAATTAAGAAACAGCCTGATTTTAGGAATATGCATTATAACTGGATTAGCAGATGAAACAGAGACAAGGCACAGGATTACAAATGTCTACACTGCTTAATTTTTAGTGTTTTCCTAGCATGGCTTCAGACTGCATTAGCATCCTCCCAGCTAAGGCCTAAGCATTGTTCAACATTTTACAAGACTGTTTCTAATAGGCAGTTTAGCTGTAGCCACCATGTTTTAGGGAAAAACGATCAGTTTACACATGAAGACGTGAGTTAGCTGTGATGCCGAGCCTCAAGGCAGTCTCTAACCTCTTCCATGTAGCAACATATTCATATATATACATATACAATTTATCTATGGCAATGCAGTCTTCTCAGTGTTATCATCCAGCAAATTATCCATAAACTGCTGGCAGTGGCCAGTCCAGGGAAGGTCACTCTCTTCTCTCTTATAGCAGTGAAGCTAAAAGATGTAATTCACTAAGAACTAAAGCACCAGCAAGAGCTAGAGGAAAAGGCAGTACACCATGAAGCCAGGCTTCTCAGTACATGCTACCTACAAGCACAGACAGGCGGGAAGCCAAAATGCAGTCTGAACAGAGGGAATGAGGGTAAATCCTCAACAGCCTCTGTGGGGAAGGCTGGTGAGATGCTGGTGAGACCACATTACCAGGTCACAGTTCTGTGGCAGATGAGTGGTATTAAACTGTAGAGAAATGTTGGTGCTTCAAGAGCCGAAGCTGCAGGCAGTTTCAGCCTTGAGCAATTAATTCCTGACCTTGAGTGAAGATAAAATAAAAACCAAAGTGGAATAACAAGCAAGAATGTGTATGAGACAATGTGTATGATTGTGTGCTGTAATGAGTAACCAGTCAGAAGTAAAAGAATGGCTTGTGGACAAATGGAATTATCCAATCATGTCAATTGTTTAGGCGCATTTGCAGTGTGTGCGATAAGCAGTAGCAAGAAGTGAAAGAATGACGCGTGTTTGGGGTGTGGGGAGGGAAAAAAAGGATATATAAGCAGTGCAAAGCTTCAATAAGATGCTGATGCCTGATGCCTGAACACATCTCAGTGTTGGTCATTTCATCCGCCGCAGACAAACACTGCTTTTATAGCCACAAAAAGGAAGCAGAATGAGATACTTGTACCACAAAATTGAGATCACTCGTATCTTCCTGTAACATTGGAGATATAAAAATAATCTCCCTAGAGAGAGTCATTTGTGGTGCACTTCATATCACCTTGCAGAGATGATTACTGAAGGAAAGACTAATCTGGAAAAAGTGTCTCTAGACAGGAAGAACAGGAAAAGTACAAAAACAAAGCCACCATTGCAGCAGAAACATTTAGGACCATGGAAAATAAAGTTAGAGTGACAGGTGAGCAAAAATTCAGCTGATTCAAAAATCAGCCATACTCCTGTAGCTATATTTGGAGTTTGGGATTAGTGACAGATCCAGTTCTAGCCAATGTGCAGAGACAGCTGCAGCTCACTCCCACCACTACTAAGAGGCAGCCCAATGTGAGGGTGAAGAAGTGTGGCCAAGTGCTGGCAACATGCAGCAAAATAGTTTTGAAGCCAGCGGGTGGACATGGGCTGTTAACACAGAAATTAAAAATAAAAAGCAACCAAAGCTACTGTCATTCTACGGGTACAGTAGTTGATGCAAAATTGGTACAACTGCCAGAGAACATTACTAAAGAAAGCCACCACTTTGTTTGAAATATGATGTCTGACTGTTCCCACCATGAAAGGAAAAGATAATAGTCACTCTGTGCCCTCTCTAGAACCCTAACAAAGATGTACTGTAAGGAAATCAACTCCTTCAGCACATGCTGTAGTCAGCTGAAGGCTCTCACAGGACCTAGTAAGAAACCTAAAGCGCAGACATCCCTCAGGCCTGGTGGAGCTGCTGAGGAAGGAACTGGGGAGAGCAGAAAAGCCCAGACACCCTCACACTTATGGAAACCAGAGTTGGCAGCTGTGCCTTTTCATTTTTGCACCCTTTAGTACTTTTACAGTGGTGAAAAGCCCTCAAGAATGTCTTGGATGTTTAGGAAACCTCCCGTCAGGGAACAGAGCCCTGCAAAGGAGTCATTACATAGCAATCCTGAAGATAAACTGCTCGGTTTGTCTGGCACTAAAAAGGTCTCTGTTTGCGATGATGAAAATAGTTTCTGGCATGCTGAATCACCCAGCCCCTGACAATCTGCACTGCGCCTTTTGCCAGGTACCACTGAAGAAAAAAAAAATGTCTCCAGACATCAGCCTGCCCTCAAACCTGTTCCAGTGATAACAGATAAAGACAGAACAGGACTTTCAGACATCAGGCCTGCAGCTGGCAGCAGTTATTGTCTAACGTGATACGAGAAGATAGCGCAGGATGTTTTTATCAAGCTTAATAGAGTCAGAAGCAGAGTACTAGTCTGAATGCAAAGAAGCTGGAGCTCAGGAGAAGAAAGATCTTCACTGTCAGAAATCTCTAGGGTCCTGGGAACTTCCAAACAGACCCTGAGAAATGGAAAGACCAAGTTCTTGAAGGCAATCCAAGAAATTACAAGAATTGACAGACACAGTATTTTCCTGGGATCCAGTTTGCAAGTGATATATAAAATGTTAAATGAGGGAGTGGAGAATAGACAATACAAGTGGTGAACTAGCTTTGTAGCACTACTATTGTGTGGAGCAGTAAGGGGTTACAGAAGGTCCTTAGGCTTCAGGATTAAACAGAAGAGTAAGACTGAAGCAACCTCTCACAGCACCTCTCATGTTGCCACGCCAAAGTGATGAATTTATCCTGAAACAGAGATACTAACTCTATGGAGTGACATCATCTGTTCATTTTCGAGGACAAAGGTAAGTGTTCCAGCTGCTAGTAGTGCAACTGCAGTGCATGCCACTGAGATGCCAAGAGCTGGATACATGTACAAAAGAACTCATGAGTTTGAATCTTTTGAACAAATAAATACGTAACTGATAAGTAAACAAAGAGACACCCACTGATCCACTAATCTAACTGCCCAGATACATATTGTGGCAGATATGCCACATACTAAGTACTGAGTTCAGTAGCAGAGAGGAAGGTCTCTGCTGTCCCCCAGCACACAGCATGCTGCCCCACATGCTTATCGCTGCTCAGTAGAGCCTTCGACACAGTCGTGGCTGTCAGGCAGCCACACTGTACCCCAGGGCTGGCCATGGTGAGAAAACTGAATGCCACAGGTAATGCTGCTCCCTGCACCCCACACACCCGAAGGGGAGGGGAGTGAGCAAGTTGTGCCCACCAGGCAACAAGCAACTGTCTGCACTTTTAAAGAAAGAAATCAGAAAAAGTGCAATGTAGCTGGTTATGTAGGTGTGTAGAACAGTGTCCAAGAAGAGGAGGCATCTTATAGACATTTAAGACCAGTTCAAAGGTGGGACATTGTTGATATCACCAGTTCAACCTAATATCAGAGAGTGTATGATGACAGACTTTACATTTGCATTTTCTGGCAGGCAGTCGCTACCTCAAGGACACTCAGTCAAAAAACAAGGGGTGGGGAACCTGAAGATGTAGTTCATGAGGTAGGGCATGCTCGAGAATGAACCGTGGGTTTCTGCGGAATGGAAAAAGCACTTCAACTGTTGTGTGAAGTATTTGGTATGACAGCATCAGAAGTGAAACATATGCAAAACACAGATGGCCAGACCCAAGTACTCTAGTCCACCAACTACAGCAAAGGGACAAGCACATTTTTTTTTTTAAGGGTATAAAACTATTTGCTATTGTATTTATAAAAATCTATGAAAAGTTTAATACAAATTATAAACCTTTATTGTAAGAAGCCTCTGTAAATGAATACAGTAACAATTGCTACATAGGAAATTATACAGCAACATGTACAGCATTTGGAGACAGGAATATAGGCTGTTGAATAGAAGGGCAACACAAGGCTTAATTAAAAATATCCTCAAGAACTAAGGTTTTGAAAAGTTCTGTCTTAATCTCTTCACGCTTTAGTTACTAATTTGTAAAATAGGAATAATATCACTTTCTCTCCCATAAATATTTGTCATGCGATTGAATTGTCAGTGTTTGAAATACAAACACAAGTATAGGTCAGTATATGTACAAATATCGGTATATATATACATATAAGTATGTAGACAGATGATTTGCAAACATATATGTACAACACGTGACCAATCAGTGTACATGTCTGTCTTATAAACACACACACAGAGTCACACACGTATTCCCCAGAGCAAGGACTCTTGAGTGACGCCTTCACGTCTCGCTTTGCTGCAGGCAACAAGCAATAATGACGGAAAAAACCCCAAAGTCGTAGACCTCAGCCACGTTACAAACTTCGGGAAGTGCTTTAGCCATGCCGTGGCCGTAGGTCGCCCTTGGGCACCCACCTCCCCCCGAGCCGCCTCCCCAGCACTGCGGCGTAGCTGACCGGAACCCAGGTCCCCCCGCCGCCGGGCCGGCGGGGCGCTGGGGCGGCTGGCCCTGCGGGGACTGACGGGCGGGCGGGGCAGCCTCCCCGGCCGGCTGTGCCCAGCAGATGGCTCTTTCCGACCACAGAAGGCTTGTGCTTCCCTCCCTGCATCCCGAACTCGGCATCTTCAAATCTGTTGTGCCTCGTATGAACGATGCCGGTGGCACCCTAGGTCAGGGAAACGTAACGCGACGCAGATAGCGTTGATCTTCAGAGTGCAATAGCTTTAGCTGGGATGTAACACGCTTCTGTTTCATGAATATTTGTCACGGTGCTACACACATAAACAGAGTTATATTTATTTGACTAGAATCGCATCTCAGTTCTGCCTGAGTAAACCTGAAATAGCTCAGCTGCAGCCAATGGAGATACTACAGATGGAAATGAGAGGGGAGTTTGTCCCATTGTTAAACTATCTTCACATAGAAACAGTGTAGGAAAATTGAACTGTCACCAGGTTCCTTCATTACGGGCTAAATTGATTCTAAAGTCAACTCTCTGAAGTCGGTGAAGTTACACAGGTGTGAAGAAGAGCACACAAGGAAGCCAGCCTTGTTTGAGCTATTTGACTCAAAAGGAACTATTTTGCATCTTATTAATAAATGCAAATTTATTTGAAATTAACTTTATGTAATATACATGTTTTATATATATACATAAAAATTAGAGATGGGCTTAGCCCTCTCAGAAACCCACTTCAAAGCTCCTTGACATATTGGAAAGTTCAGACTGAATCAGAATTTTGTGGTTCAATCATCACCTCTTTAATAGGCTTAAACTGGAATTACAAACCTGAATTAACTAAAACATGGAGGAACCCTTAGTTCTATAACATGTCCTAAAAGCAAACCTCTTTTATATCCTTTCTGAATCTCTGAAGCTTAGATCCTATTACAGAACTGTATTTGACAACTCTGACAAAGTCACTGATTTTAGAAATCTGTATTTATTCATGCAAAACCTCCAAAATGCGGAGAATTTTCACTTGAATTGGAAAAAATTTCCAAGACGCCTAAATTTATTCTGGCTCATTAAACTTTAAGCCTACAAGACTGGAACTTGACATGATTTCGTAACAGACTTTCTTTAAATTTGCTGCCATTC
>NW_010295181.1:8282-31998 GCF_000700745.2 Antrostomus carolinensis
AGCAAAACATGCAAGAAAATGTATCCTAAAAATGTGTTTCAAAAAATTTCTTAAGGCTTATGCGCTGGGGCAGGGGGAAGGAATACCATTCCCTGTTTCCCTCTACTCTGCTAACTCTGGGCTTATTCCTCTCTGACATCCAAACTAATCACAGTTGTGGCACTCCTCACCTTCCAGCCCTACTAAACCTTTCCCGGCTTCCAAAAGTTACACCACTTTACTTTCCCAGGATATACCAGCTGGCACTAAGGGGAGAGTACAAGAGCACAGGGTAACATTGAAGCTGAGTTGATATCTTCTGCATTCAACTGGCTACTGAAAACTGATCAATTTTATTTTTTCTCATATTATCCATTTCCCACTTTCCTTTGAAATGTAGGAGGCTTACAAATTGCAAGAGCTACACTGTAAGTGTGAGTTACTTGCGCTTCTACCCCTCCCAGGATGAAGTTGTCACCTGCACTAGTAACCCTCCAGAGCTATTTTTGGTATGCTCTGCTGGGCTTGGTGCCTCCTGGGGGTTCCTCTGAACCTCACTCTGCTGCTTTCCCTGGGCTTCATGGCATGTCCAGGCAAAATGTGCTTAATAGTGCTGCCTGAGAAATATGTTGTTCTCTGGGAATAGTGATCCAGCATAACTCATTTAATATTCTGAAACTATTTTTCTTTATTCTGTGTGGTTTATCCAGATATTTAACATATTCTGATCCATGATCTTGCTAGTAATTGATGCTTGGTAAGGACATATGCACTGTCATGAGAAGAACTATGCTAGTGATGGCTTAACTTGGGTCCTTCTTCCCTCTTTGATAACAAACATGGTTCTGGCATCCTTCCATATCCAGAAAGCTGAGCAAAAAAAAAAGTTGCTGCCTTTCTCGGAAAGCCTGGCAATGAAAAGGATTTGCTGGAGCTGTCAGAAAAGGGGGAAGTAAAGTCAGGGTCACAGGTTGTTATTTAGACACACGAACAGGTGGCCTGATGTTAATAAATAAATAAATAAATAAATAAATAAATAAATAAATAAATAAATAAATAGGGGTTTGAGGGTTTGGGTTTTTTAAAAAAAAAAAAAAAGTCATTTCTGCTGCATGGTTAAAACTTTTTGGTCCTAATCATTTAGTTGGTGCAAAGCGTGTGTCAAGGTTTCAGGCAAAAGAGTTGCTCAGATCACTTCCTACCTGCTTTGCAGAGTGGCAATTAGCAGCACAGTGGCATTAACAAGACAGCTTTACACCATCTTTCAAACTAAAAACATAAAGAATCCCTAGAAGACCAAGTACTTGTAAAATGTGAGAGGGAGGCTCTAGGCCTGGTTTTCCGGGGGAGGGCACAAGGCTTTGCCTGCAGGCAGTGTGGCTGTCACCCACCACCCTCCACAGTGCCCGTGCCTGCCCGGCTGCCCCCGGGAGGGAAACCTCCTGCCTTCTGCGCTCGACCTTTGTGTTGCCTTTCTTGCACGGGGATGGATGCTGCACGTCTCCGAGTGCCCTCTCATCCACATTTGCCGTAAACACCCAGAACACCTGTTTACTCTGACTCACCCACTCCTCACACAGACTCTCCCTTTTTTTGACAGCAGACCTCACTCAGGTAGTATGTGCTGCTAATATCCTTTCAGGACCATGTAATAACATGCCTTCCATCCAATTCCTAACATCCTTCAATCAGCTCAGCCAGTGGGCTAACTGCTTACGCTCCTGTGATTTATATAAGTGCAATTAAACTGAATCACTCCGGTGTTATGCTGGTGAAAATGCCTCGAGAGGGAGTACCTCACTGGTGAATCAGACCCTTTGCTTTTAACAAACATACAAAAGAACAGATCCCTTGCCAGTGAAAATCTGCATGGCTCCATTCATTTCAACACACAAACTTAAACCAGCTCAAGGTCTGAATCACAGCTCATGTAACAGACTATTTAGATACAGACTAATGTCTCACATCCTGAAATGCAATGCTTTCCCAGAGTTGGCAGCGAACGGGGACTTCTCAGATGGAACAGGGCTGAGAGGGGAGCAGGACCACAAATGCAACCTTTTAAAAATGCTTTGTGGATTTCTTAATTTCTGTGGAGCTGAGGAAAGCAATGGCTCATGCTTCTGCAAGCACCCCTCTCTCTCCTGGGAAGAGCTGCCTCTGTTCCTCCACCCCAGCTGCAAAGCAGGTACCTGGCAAGTCCCTTTCCTTGCCACTTTCCCTTTCCTCCCATAACCTGGGTGTGTTCCCGGCAGCTTGGAAATCCAGGTGACACTTTTCACTGGAAGACACCAGAGTTAGGTGATGAGCAGCTGAATCTTTTTAATCAGTCCTTGAAAATGGCTAACTTTCTGTGCACTTGTTTGGCATCCCCGAGATTAAGAAGTCACGCAGCTTGACAAAGCACTTTACTCTTGCATGTCTTAACAGAACCAGAAGGTTGGGTTTGGTTTGTTGGGTTTTTTTTCCCCCCACATCTATTCCAACACCTGCTGCAAAAAAGGGCTGGGGTGGTCTCTGTAAAACACCCCTGTGCGCCGCTTCCTGACAGGACAGAGCCCTAGCAGCATGCCCGCACGGCATGCCGGTATGTGCCCAGGCAGGTGTAGTTAAAACACAAGGTGGAGGGAGGAAGGGGTGGGGAGGGCAGACCAGGAGTCAATCAGAGTGTAATTCATGTTAGAAATTTACCAGTGTTCAGCTGTCTGTATTTTCAAAATGCAAATATTTTAAAATTAAAAAACCTATCTGTGACTAAATGTCTCCTCTAAATCAATCTAGATAACCAGAAAATACTGTGGCATATTTAAGAGACTTTCATCCTAAATGAAATACTTAGTACAGATTATACCTTCATAGGAAATCAAGAGGTCCTAAATATACTAATGGAGAAGGACGTTTAGGAGATATTTACATTACCCAGTCTATAATTTGGGGGGGTTTGCTTATCTGTGTATCTTTTAACTGCTTTGGATAATTAGGAAAATTTCCTTGGCAGTGCTCTAAGAGGATAGGCAATAGAGTGACATAACTACTCCCAAGGAAGGAAAGGTCAAGGTTTTGCATTCTGCAGATTTTTAAAATAAAAAAGAAAGTGTTCTTCATATGAACAGTCTGAAGCAGTATGCATATTATATAAAACCTATCACCCTGCTCTGAAATGTAATATGTAATACTCCCTCTCCTTGAACTTGCTTGCAGTATCTTGCTGGCCCTTCTGCCTGGAAGGGAGCAGGTTAGGGAGGCAGCCTGCTCCTCTCCAGCCTTTCCTAAACGCAACTGTTCAAAGGCAGTTCCCAAATGGAGCAGGCACACAATCAGTTCAAAGGCTGCCATTAGGTCTGCCGACTAACTTGTTATCTTGTAATGTCCCCCACTTCTGCCCTTAATGAACAGTTTGTTCCACTGTAATTTTTATATCAAACATCTGGAAACCAGACTTGTTTTTAAAAAAAGGAAATTTTTTTTTTTAAAAAAGAAGACGTTTCAGTGCCTGTGACTTAGCCAGGTCTCTGTCAGAAAGAGAAAACAAATTCAGTTGAATCAGTAAACTGACCTTTTTCTTAAAGCACTTTGACCAACACATTGTTCTAGCACGAAATTCTACAGAGCAGCGTACACCCACTTTGCAGCAGGATAACGCTGTGACAGAGCTTGCTCCTCACTCACAGCTGTCTCCAGCGGGAGGAGCTGAAACCTGAACCAAACCCTCTAAGCAGGGATTGGATCCCTCCTGCCAGCAGCCAGAGAGCCCTCCCAGAAAAACAGCCTGTTTGGAAAAGCGCTTGAGAACATCCCCAAGTGATTGGAGGAGCGGAAAACCCTTCCCCCCTGCACCTGACTAGTGGGTATTTACAGCACTTTTCAAGGCGCCTCTGCACTGCCACTACACACCCACGGCGGATGGACTGCGTGGGGCAGGCGATGCCATAGGGACCGATGCGCTCGCAGTGATAGCGAGTGTGTGTGTCTGCTGCGTGCCAGCCGGGACCGTTACACCGACCCGCGAGGAGAGCCTGGGAGAAGGAGAAACCCTGCGTCCAAAATGCCACGCTCCTTCCTGGTCAAGAAGCATTTCAATTCATCCAAGAAGCCGAATTACAGCGAACTGGACACTCATACAGGTAACAAAATGTAATCTAATGCCACCGCGTTGCTTCTGAGGCTGCAGTCATTGTGTAGTGGTAAAGAGGAGGGGTGGGATTGCTTTTCAGGCTTGGGAGAATGGGTTAGTTCATTGCTAGCTCTTTTTTCTTTCACTTACAAGGAGGGAGTTTTGAGAAATATGTCAATGCTGTGGAGAGTGAATCATGAAGTTTGCTCATCCATTTGAACTCAGTTACTTAGAGAGGATTTGGAGTTTTCCTGTTCTGTATCTGCTGGTGGTGGAACTGAAACTTTTATACAAATCCTTCAGGAAGTTTTACTGCTTCGTTGTTTCAGGCTGCATAGAATTAGAAACAGCATGCTGCCTTGAAGAGACTCTCCAACTGTGATTTGTCTGTTCAAGGGTACTGCCTCTACCCATCAGAACACATATATGAAATAGCATTTCCTTAATCCTCCTTATGTTCAGATGACCATACTGAGTGTTGAATTTATGCACCTTTTAATCCCCAAAATGTTAATTTTGCTGCCTTTTGAAATACTTTTTGGTTCTCTTACCTTAAAATTTTCTTCCTTCTCCAGTGATTATATCCCCATATCTGTATGAAAGCTATCCAGTCCCTATCATACCACAGCCAGAGATCCTGAGCTCAGTAGCTTACAATCCCATTACTGTGTGGACTACAACCGGGCTGCTACCGTCTCCATTACCCAACGACCTCTCTCCACTTTCTGGATACCCCTCATCTTTGGGAAGAGTCAGCCCACCGCCACCTTCTGACACCTCCTCCAAAGATCACAGTGGTTCAGAAAGTCCCATTAGTGATGAAGAAGAGAGAATCCAGTCCAAGCTTTCAGACCCCCATGCAATTGAAGCCGAAAAGTTTCAGTGCAGTTTATGCAACAAGACCTATTCAACTTTCTCTGGCTTGGCCAAACATAAGCAGCTGCACTGTGATGCCCAGTCTAGAAAATCATTCAGCTGCAAGTACTGTGACAAGGAGTATGTCAGCCTGGGAGCGCTTAAGATGCACATCAGGACACACACACTACCTTGTGTCTGCAAGATCTGTGGCAAGGCTTTCTCTAGACCCTGGCTACTTCAAGGACACATTAGAACTCACACTGGTAAGAACAACCATTACAATTGCAGTTTCTTGTGGCTATAACATCAGGATGCCCTTTTGCCATTTTCCTATACAGATGTAAAAACCAGCAGTGTTTACTAACCTTGAAATGCATACGCAGAATTTCAAATGGACCATTAAAAGGCTAAATTCTCCCTCTTGAGGGGTGGGTAGGAGGGGAGTGTAGCATGGTCTCATAACTGTGAGCCAGATACTGGCATAAATCAGCATTGCTCCCTTGATAATTTTAGGATGGTTTAGCCCATTTTCCCTAGCTGAACATTAACTTTCAGGCTTTGGAAACTGCTAACTTTGAGAAGGCTCCAGCTGACTCTGAAATCAAGCAGAAAAACGGAAAGGCAGTGCATGAGGGTCTGCTTTCTGACTCCTTAAGCAATTGGCAAGTTTTGCATGTGCTATCGCAAGTCCTTAAGAATTAGAAACACCTCATCACCAAAGCGGTCTTTTTTTCTGTTGAGGCAAAAACGTGATTTTGAGTATAAAACTGGGTACAATGTAATGTCTGTGCTGCTGATTGCTGCTTTTCGGTCAAAACCCTTGTCCCCAGTAATTCACACAGTGCTAAGCAGGAAAAGTTCTATGAAAATATTTGAAAATGTTGGGAGGAGTCCAACCTAAAAGTACTGCCTGCACCTGTAGATGCAGAAGGTGTCAGCAGCTTGTCTTCGGAACCTGCACTCAGAAGCATATTCTGAGAAGACTGAGTTCTGCAAGTACGCTCAGCAGTGCTGAAAGCTGTTGTATCTGTAGCCTGGTTAACTTTATTACACATTCTTTATTATAACAAATCCTTTCTGATTGTTTGTTTCTTAGGATAAAAGTGTGTTTTATCTGTCCTAAACATGTACTTTGTTTTTAAAAGTTTATCCTATTTTTCCTTGATGTTTCCTTTTTAGGAGAGAAGCCGTTTTCCTGTCCTCACTGCAACAGGGCTTTTGCAGACAGATCCAATCTGAGGGCTCATCTGCAGACCCACTCAGATGTGAAGAAATACCAGTGCAAAAATTGCTCCAAAACTTTCTCCAGAATGTCTCTTCTGCACAAACATGAGGAGTCTGGCTGCTGTGTAGCACACTGACTCATGCAGTCAGTGTTTACCTGGACTCGATGCATTTCTCCACTCCTGTTCCAAATGATAAGTGGAAATCCAAAGGCGTTTTCTTGTCTACTTTTCAGCCAAACAAACCAAAGCACCACTAAACAAGCAAACAAACAAAATAGTGGAAAAACTTAGAATGTCAGTAGAAACAAGCTTTAAGTATTTTCTGTTCAGTCACAAATTCGCATTCTTATGTGTGAATTCTGAAATACGGGGAAAGACACTATGCATGACATTTCAAGTAGATCTAAAGGAAGAAGCATTATCAGCTTTCTTTATAGATGAAGCCAAATGTATGTTGTCTTTTCTTGCTTAGAAAAGGCTGCAAAGTTAACAATACATTCCTGCCAAGACATTTCAACCAAAGAAACAGTATTTTAAGTGGAACTTTTAATAAAAATACTACCCAAGTGAATTTTGCTAGACACCATTTATCTCAGGTGCCTTAAAAAGTATTCCAAGTTTACCTTAGTAAATGTTTAATATTATTCATTGCTGTGTTTTTTATTTTATTTTATTAGAAGCCAAGGCCTTCATTAATGATCTGAAATGCTTTAAAACTGCATAATTAAGAGAGGAAAAAAGCCACGTAAGAGAATGTATGAAAAATTGAAAGCCACAAATTAACCGCATGTGCCTTTTTTAAAAAAAAAAGAAAAAAAAAAAAAATAGACTGTAGCTTCAAACATTCCTGGTGCATGCTTGACCATCTTTTAATATGGAGTAGTTCCTCTAAACTTTAACCTTTTTTAAAAAACGGGAATAAGTGCAAGAGAGGGGGTTCATGGGAGTTTGACAAATATTTTTTTAAATGCACAAAGGAAATGCAATATTTTCAGCATTACCCCTCCAAGTGCCTTTTTTATTGATGATTTTGTAAAGTATGCGGACATAATGTAAATATTTTTATTTTTATATGATTGAATGAGTTATGAATGAAAGTGAACTGTTGTCTATAGCAGCATCTATAGATAACTTGAAGAAAGTGTGAAGTGAAATTTATGTTGTTTTCTAGCCACTTTTTTACAATAAACATTTTTAAGTAAGATTGCTGTTGTTTGTTCTAATTAAAGAAAACAACCGTGTCTGTTTTATCAAGGCTTTGGAACATAGAAAAATGCAAGTTTCTCTACATGACCAAATGAAGATAAAGTGAATTTCAGATACAAAACCTTAGTTCACGCGTACTGAACATTAGAAAGGAATATATCCCTTGCCTTTTAAAACATTTAAAACTATACAGAGCATTTCTCTAGAGTCACTGCTTTAAAATACTGTTGTTTTTTTGCTACTTACAACAGTATGACAACACTATCAAATATATTTTATCAAAAACATTTAAAAGAAACTTCTTTTATTTTAACAGTTGAAAGGGTGCTGTGAAAGCAGCCTTATTATAGCACTTTTCCTGTGACTCTGGCATTAGGAAATCTGGGCCTGATCCAAAGCTCATTAAAGTCAGTGGAGCCTTACAGGAGTTCAGTAACATTTGCATGATGCTCTTTTAAAGTAGTAGTCAAGTCACAGTACAATATACTTTATGTGGCTATTTCAGAAAGATTAAAGATATATTTAATAAAGTATCTTACATATCAGAGCTGTCAAGTGAATGTATTATGACTGTATACCAGTTAATATAACACAGGAAAGAATTATTCAGTAATAAAAAGCAGAAATATTTTTCTTTAGATGATTTGACTAAGGACTCCAAGATCTGAACTATATAAAGGCATTTCAACATCAACAAATCATGTATCATCATTACTGACTAGTGTAAAACAACACTATTTTCATCTTTTAACAAAGTACAAAGCTAGAAAACAGATAAGCACTAGTTGGCATCCAGTCTAAAGACTGCTATGTCTACATTAGGGTACAAGCAGGAGCAAGTAATAGCAAAAACAAAATTCCAACAATTTAACAAGAGTGCTACTGACGGATAAACACAAGGTTCAAATTTGTTGAAAAAAAGTGCATTTCAGCAAAATAAAGCAATAAACCATGCATGCCTTGTGTCTCTTCCAGCTGAGTCCTGCAGAGGAGTGCGTCAGCAGGACTGCACTGGAGTAATTTAGGCAATAAATGCATGATTTGTTTTGTACCTTTTCTCCATGGGAAGGTACTATTACTACTGCAAAAAGACCAGCTCAAATGAAGCTTTTCATATCCTCTGAGCATCTTCTGACAAAATCTCAAGTTTATAACAATGATTCTCTAGTATCTGTTAGATTTTTTTCAGGAAATAGCTAGAGAGTTTGAGAAAGAGAGTTAGTGGGAATTGTGAGGTAACATTTCAAAATGAGCACATGAAAGCATCAAATACCCTTGAAAAGTTTCATGTGATTACTCTATTGATTTACACTTCCATGTCATTCACTTTGAAGTTCTTAAGCTCCAGCAGTTCTTTGTGCAGATTTCTCTTCCCAGAGCAAAGTTTACCAGAGTATGATGAAGCTTTGGCAGTCAACAGCTATTTGTACTGTCAAAGTTCTAGGTTTGCTCTCCTGTGTCATGTCACAAAGGCTTTTCCACTGTTTTAATTCGCACTTTAAATTCTCTATGCCTATAGTAAATGAAATAGCATAAGAGCTTGACAACTACTGTTGTCCTTAAGGGAAACCAGATGAAAACTTCATCAAAATACAGTATGCTAAACCAAACACAAGTGGAACTGGTCTGATTTGGAGATGACAATTAAGATATGCTACTTTGCATGCCTGTAACACCTGTACTCATAAAACACAAAGATGGGAAAGGCTAGAAGCTCTTCTAGCTCATCTCTTTAATTGAAACAAAGTGCTCTATCATAGATCCCCAGCTCTCTGTCCAATTGCAGCATAAGCTTCCCAGGCAGCTGAATTTCTCTGCTTTTCCTGTGAGACTGCTTTCTTTTTGCTGTCAGGACATTTCTCCAAAACATTTACCACTAATAGTTTTACTTCATTACTCTAGAAATGCCCTTCTGTACCTGCAAGAGCTATTTATCAATGTAAATTGAATTCTATTCTGAGCTGTTGGTGGATGACTCCTGTGACTTTCTTGAAATGTGAGGGAAAATCTCCCTCCACAGTGAATCTACCCATTGAATCTTTCTGACCATTGCTACATTTCTCACAAGACATCTCTGATTCTATCTCCAAGGAACTAGCTTCTAAAATCTTTCTTAGGAAAACATTTTCCCCATGCTATGAATATTTTCATTCCTCTTTTCTGAATTCAATCACTTTTTTACTTTTAATTTTTGACACCAGTGCTAAATGTAATTTTTTTTAAGTGAAAAGTTAAGCTATCAAAAGGCCAGCCTCTCCTCTAAAGGCACCTGCATGATAGCAACCCATATACAACATGATTCATAGCTTTTCTTTTAAGTCTTCACTAATGAATTGCTTAAAATCTGTAGAACTGGGGAAGGGACTTTTACCCAGAGATTACTCAAAATGCTCTAAATACATACATTTTCCATTATATGATTGCCCATTATAGGCATGCTCATGAGGGCTAGATTCTTCTTTTATTATGTTCTGGCAATTTACTTTCACCTCCTGAGTGTACTTTCAGTGTGCAAAGAGCTGAACCACCACAACACATGTGCAGTTACAAATTGAGTGCATGAGTTTTCTCAAGGCTGAAAGCAATAATTGATTGACTTTGGTTTCCTCTTTTCTCTTCCCTTCATTTCATTTGGGCCTGGTTTTCACCTCAGAGGCTGCAGAATGAAGTAATACATGTGTGAAATGAGGACAGAACAAAGTACACATTTATGCTCAAATCACTGCAATTATCCTAACAACTAATATCACATTCAGAAAGGCATCTCATGCATTCACTAAAGGGTTAAAACAAATGCCTCTCAGATTAAAGCACCATGAAATCTATCTTCTGTCTTTAACTCTAATTTGGATTATCATAGTTCCTGTTACCATTAGGCAAGCTCAGGGCCTATTACTCTAAGCTCCATAAAATCATATAAAAAAGGAGCACCCTAGAGATCCTGTAATTTCAATTAAAAAAAGAAGAACAATGGGAAACCTGGTAATTTCATTCTGATATCTTGTGCTACAGATGTTTTCCTCTGCCAGAAAAACAAATTAACATTTCATCTTAAAAGATATTTTTATTTGTTAATAATAATTTTTCAATGCTGAACATTATTTCTTTATAAATATTAGTGTTTACTAGCTGTATTAGATGTTTGTTTTTGTCTCTTTATGTAGGTGTTTTAATAGTTCAAATATATAAATTATAATTCTGTCTCACAGAAATATAAAGTGGAACGTGAGAAGCACACTCCAAAGTCTGTATATTGCAATATCAAATGACAGTTGCAAGAAATAAGAACAGACTGAGTGCAAGTGAAATCCCAGAGTCACAGAATGGTTGAGGTGGGAAGGCACCTCTGGAGATTATCTAGTCCAACCCCTCTGCTGAAAGCAACATCAGTCGTTTAGTTTACCCAAGACTGTGTCCAGTTTGGTTTTGAATCTCTCCAAAGATGGAGACTCCACAACCTCTCCGGACAACCTGTTCTGAAGTTCAATCACACTTGCAGTAAAAAAAAAAAAAAAAAAAAAAAAGATTTTTTTCTTACATTTAAAAGGAATTTCCTGTACTTCAGATCATGCACACTGTGTCTTGTCCTGTCACTGGACAACACTAAGAGTCTGGCTTAGTCGTCTTTACTTACTCTCATCAGTTACTTATACACATTGCTAAGATCTCCCTTGAGTTTTTTATTCTCAACCTGTCTCAGTCCCTCCCATATGAGTGACGCTCCAGTCCTGGCCCTTCATTGGACTCATTCCAGTATTGTCATGCCCTCCCTGTACTGCTGAGGCCAGAACAGGACCCAGCACTGCATATGAGTTTTTCCACTTCTGGGTAGATTTGGAAATACTACTCACTTTCTGATGGGATGCTGATAGAATGCTTACAGATTGGGGAAAATATGTGAACTATAACAGCAGAATACAAACGAAAATGATGCTTGCATGCTCTATCCCATCTTCCCCAAAATTTTAATTAATTCCAAATCTCTGCGAAGTCATCAAAAACTTTGAAGGGTGTGGAGAACCGTACCATGTTCTTCTGGGAGAGCGAGCGTTGCCCTGTCCTGTAAGGTGCCTCAGGTGAGTACGTGTCATGAGTTTCTTAAAGGGGGGCATATCTTGTTGCAGAGACATATCCTTTTTGAAACACTGTATGAAACACAGCTTAGCAAAGTCTTTGAGGTTGTGCTGCAACCCAATTGCATCCTTACAATTGTTGTCCCTTCTGAGGGATATGTAACCATACCAGTCTAGAGATTAAAAAATAAATAAAATAAAAATGCACAGTGATCTTGTTTTAATTTGTTTGGCAGTTTGGACACCTTGTTTCTTTCCACTTACCCCTTCAACACTTCAAGAATGCCATCCAAACTGACACTTTTTTGTGTTTTTTTCTTCTTTTGATTCACTCGCCATTTTGCATCCAAAAACATAAGTAAGTGCTTCCTTCTTTTATTGTCACCAGGTCTCTCTAAGACAAAAGGTACTGCAAAATGGAAGAGCTGCTTTCTGTTACATCTCTCTCCCTTTTGCCTGGGCGTTGGATATACCCTGTCTCTTGTCTTTGTTCTTTTCTGCTTTATATGCACCAACAGAATTTTGTCCAGTATGTACACTAAGTAACTGGGGGGTAGATGAAGATTACAGTATGGCAGTCCTTGCCAAGAGGGAATAAATGCCCTTTTATATCTGTCATTTATGTAAACATACTTTTACACCATTTTGTAAAAGAAGACACAAAAACCAGCAATCACATGAATGCTAGCTCAAATTCACACGGCCTCCACCATTTTTAGTAGCCTTCACCCTGTAAGCTCGGAAAAAAAAAACATGTAGACATTCACATGGTCTCTTCACACAAGTAGACATGCTTCTGACCAGCCTGCACATTCAAACATGCAAATCCTTTCACTGCAACCCTAATTTGGCAGATCTGCTTCAGAAAAATCCACAGAGAGCTCCCTTATTTTGTTGCTAGAGCCATCCCTCAATTTAAAAAGGTGGGTTTAAATGTAAGCACAAGGGTGTTTTCTAGGACAAAATCAAAGGAGGTTGTTCTTCAAGTTGTAGCCCATCCACTCAGCATAGGAAGGACGGAGAACACTACACATTCTAATCAGAACACTTTCCTAGAAGTTTAGCTTTATATTACTTATACTATAAAACAGATCTTTTTGCCTAGTCAAAGAAGATTACAGAAAGACATTCCTCACCTTGCTAAGCCTCTACATTCTGCTTACTTCTCATGTTTTAGCCTCTTCTGTTACTGCTTTCTCTGCCTTAAATAGCAATAATCTCTTTCCAAGATGTAGCTGACAGGGGATCAGAGTCAGGAGATCATGAATCTTTTAATATTTGTGTAGTAGTAGAAACCAGGACAACTTGATACATGTGGTCATTGTCACATCTAAGCAGCTCTAGACATGGATCCAAGCAACAACTTCATGCTGGGCCATCTCCTGACCATCACATGCTGGGCAGCGGCTCCCAGCCATCAGCTTTTCATATCTTCTTCAAAGGCATCACCTGGGAATGCAGGAGCTCAGTCTAAAAATCTCTCAGAGAGGTGCCTACATCTTGCTGAGTCCTGTGGATTCCCAGTGTAAGCACCGAACATTAGAGTACAAAGTTAAAAACATCTGCTAAGCCACTAATAAGAAGCAGTTAAAGTATAAAGTTGCACTGCAATTAGCTCAGATTTTGCACATGTCCCCAAACCAAAGTAAATTCCTTTGAATGTAACCTGCCCTCTCATGTGGGCTGGCAGATCATCCATAGCTGACAATGAATAAAGAGTTAGAAGAATGAAAACTGACACTTATTAAATAACTCCAGCAAAAATTGAATGAATAACAATCAACAACTTAAAGTAATAATATTATGCATAAAAGACTAATAAAAATCCCCCCCTCTGTAAAAGATACATCATATTTAGCATTAAATAATTATTTTTTTTAAATCTTTAAATGTTATAAAATGGTATTTTGGAAGAAAGTTCACCAAGATTTATAGCAAAGCATTCACTATTCATCCATAGTACATGACACTGGGCCAGGTTGCTATGTCCCGGGGAAAATACAAAAAGAATCTTGTGACTCGTGATGGACATTTTGGTGCTGTTTGTGAAACAACTTGGCATCTCAGTCCAGATCTTAACTAGTTCTGACTGGACAAGGCCCACACTCAAAAACAGTCAGGACTTTTTGATAGCCCTGACTTACTGATAGAAAATCATTATTTTATTTTTTTTTAAATGGCTTTCAGCTTCTACATAGTTTCAAGAAATTGTTCCACTCCTTTTCTCTGCCCCCACTTTTCCCATTATTGGCAGAAAAAAATTGTTTTTCTTACTGATTTTTTTTCCCCCCAGTGACCTCTCTTCACAGGTTACAAAATCACCACTGTAGGTTCTGGTTTGGTGGCCACAACAGAGAGCCATGACTGAGAGATGCTTCCAAGTATTTGAGCCCAAAAGCTCTGTTTGTCCATGGAGGATGTCAGTGTGTCACCCTGGCAGGACAACATGGGTATTGAAACAAATTAAAAAAAAAGAAGCCTTAAGAACTGTTTAAATGTCAGCATTCATAGGAGAGTGTTCTATTTAATATGTATTTATAATCAGTAGATATCAATTACAAATTCCCTTCAAAGTCAGGCTTCTGTAACAGGAGAAACTCAGAAGTTCAGCACTGTTCAGCTTTAGAAATAAATTTTGATTCCAGCTAAGACTGCAGCTGATAAATCAGGTATGTCTGATCACTATTTTTACTGCCACAAAATACAGTAGGAACTAAGGATGTAGTAGGGTTTTTTTGATTACTATTACACAAATATAAACATGAATAACAGGAAGTTCCTAAATCATTATAAACTATATATATGTGTATATATATATATATAAAACATGTAAAATTAAATGTACAGGATTAAAATTGGGAAATTATTTTACAAAACAGCTCTGCTACAATTCTGGTTAAATTTTTTAGAAAATCTAAAACTTTTAACTGAAAATATATTTCCATTGTTTGTCAGCTTTTTAAAACAGGAATGTTCATATTTTCTCTCAGATAAAGCATTATTTTCCAATTTGAAAAAAAAAAAAAAAAAAGTATTCTTCCAAAGTATTCTTCCTTTCTTCCAGACTTACTTAGATCTCAGAAGGCACTGAAGGGGAATGAGTTATTTTGAAAATCATTATAATACGCTGTTACTGTTTTTATGTCAATGTCTGTCATTCTGATGGTGAAAATTCTCCTACGTACAGGGTATCTTGGGGTTGTCCCATGCACTGATTTTGTCCCAGTGAACTTTGCATTTGACACTGTCAGAAGCAGTATTTCAAATCTATATGGACATTTGCTAACAGAAACGGCATACCATATTTGCTTACCATTTAAGTCAGGTTCAAGTGATTTTTGAAAATATGATTCTCCACAGATTTTCTGATAACTGTAGACATGATATTAAATCTGAACTCTTCTTTATTTGAGAAGCTTTTTCCGTTCATCTTTGGTAAATGCCTTTCCATCTTGTTTATATTTCCCTATTTAAAACACAAAGGAAAATTTTCATGAGAGGTATCTTCAACACAACCTGAAATTATGGATGTTTTCTTTGCACTTTTAGATGATGTGCTCAAGAGGTGCAATGCTGCACTTACAATCCTTGCAGTTGCATGATGACACTGTGACAAGAAGTATCACAGTTTTAAAAGAAAACAAACACCTGTTTGCATCTTAGGTCACTAATGGAGAGGAAGGATCTGTTCTGTGGCATCCTCAAAACCAAAAATACATTGCCATCACATGTGTGATTTTGGTCCTCCACTTTAAAGAGGAAATAGCTTTTAAGTCTTTTGGCCCAGATAATCTCTTGCTCCCTTGAATTTGTTCCTAAACATAAAAGAAGTTGTTTTCAAAAAAAAAAAAAAAAAAAATCTTAGAATCTGTCACAGTACCTTTTTTTAGGGGCCCATAATTAAAATTGCAACATATATTGCCTACAGAGATAAACACTAGCTCAGTATCCATGTAATCCCTCATTTTGAAAGGAGCAAGTAATATTTTAAAGAGATGCCATGTAAAGTCAAACCATGCATTTGTATTGCTCCTTCACAGGTAGATTATAAAAAAAGTTTAAACTGTCTAAGAGCAGAACTGTCTTCTCCCTTGACACAGAGCCACTCTTGTGAATTTTAATGTTCACTACCTTGGATGAGGTTGTTCTTTAGCCTTATTCTCATGTTCTTTAATGCTCTGATAGCGGTGCCTAACATGCTGCCAGGAGCCACCACGCTCTGACCTGGTGCAGCTGGGAAGAAAGGAGATAAGTATTTCACATAGGCATCCAAGGATAAGCCTTCCCTCCAGGAGATTTTGCTGATGTAACTGTGCAGCAAACTCTCCTGGCATATATGCAATTCATATTGACAGAACATGCTTTGCCAGCAGTGTTCTCCTGGTTGCCCAAGCACGAGGGTAATTTGCAAGACAATATAACTACAGCCAGACTTTAGCTTTTGTCAGTACAGAAGTGCTAAAAGGAAAAGAAAAGAAAAAAAAAAAAAAAGAAGAAAAAGAAAAATTTAAAAGAAAAAGGAAAAGAAAAAGGAAAGATAAAAAGAAGAAAACAAACAGTTCTACACTCAGCAAAAGTTCCTGACATAGACCTGATCCGAGTCTCAGGTCAGTACAGCTTACACACCTTTTTGCTCCCAGGATTGTACCTAAAGTATAGCCCAGACATTAATGCTTAAATGACAGAATTTTGAGGTGACTTGTGATGGGTTTAGGGGTGGGAAAGCATATGCTTGGTGGCAGAAGAGGAGCCAGAAATGGTCCTTCTCACGGTGGGACTACGGCAAATGTGCTAGAATTAATCCGTTTGCTTTCATTTTATTTTCTTCTTGCCTGTTTTCATTGAGGAAGAATAATGTCCATATCTTGTAACACCTCGGTAATAGTTCAGTAGGATTGCCGTGACCTTTCCTGGTTGGACCAGGACTGATTAGCTACAGATTTCAATGTATTAAACTCAGCTGACAAGCCAGGCTTGCAGTGTCTACCCTGTTGCAATTTCTGTTGAGGAAAGCAAAATTATCATTTGTGTTGCTCTTTGAGGGGGAACCTGACAAGTTGGTGGAAATGGAGAGTTGAAGCGAAATGTATTTCTTGAATTACTCCTTCTCATTTAGTTTTTGAAGATAGCTACACATGCATGGAGCTGGGAATGATGCATTTTGGTTTTAAGCAATTTTATGGTAGGATTGAATTTAAAACAAAAAATCCTTATCAATGCAATATGTTTTCTGGTCCACTAAAACTCTTCTGTTTTAATCTTTTCCGGCTATGTTACTTTTCCCAATTTTTTTTAATTAAAACAAGTCCTTCTAAACATATACATGTATGTACACATACAAAAATGGGTATGTATCTACAAACATAGACATGGAAACATTTTCTGCACTTAGGCTGAGATAGAATTAGATTAAAATCACACTCTAAATGATACCTTTTTCTTTTTTTGAACAGTATAATTAATATATGGCACATTCCCATCCTCCTCTCTATTTCAAAATCTCAATTTTAATTAAAAAAATACAGTGAGTCTCCTGTTCCTGTAGTTACCCAGGGAAAAAAAAAAACAGAGCTTTGACAGTAATCAAGTGTAACCAGTACATTTGTAGTCACCTTCAATCAGCCAAACAACATACTGCAAAGGCAGACAAGTCTCAAAGAGGTATATTGGCACTGCTTCACTCAGAAAGGTTTCAGTGGGGACAGTCCTCAAGGAGATGATAAATGTTAGCAGAGGAACCAGTTCTCTGGCTGACCAAAGCATGGAAGGAAAGCGTGGGATAACACCATAGTGAAGATCTTCACTGTGTACTTTGGTGTTGCAAGCAGCAGGAGTCAGAGCAAAAGGAAGAAAAAACAAACTGCTTAGCAGGTAAAAATAGAGTTCAGGAGTCCCACTACCTCCCAGAGGCATTTCAGAGCCAACAGGTATACCTGAATCCCAACTGAACGCTACCTGCATGCAAAGAATACAAGGAATGTCTTGGATCCTACTGGATTACATTTGTAAAAATACAGTGAAATTCAGCTGAGAGTGGTGTCTCCTAGGAATATTTCTGAGATTCTCAACACCAGAAAGATATTACTGTTTCTACCTTCCCTTTCCATTCAGTTACCACTTTTTAGTGACATAAAATGCGTGACACAATAAACCAGTACATGGACTGACTTCCAGAGCCGAGTAGCCAATATGCTGCAGGCTGGCTAACAGACCTAAAGGGAATGCATTGTATTAATTTACTCAGACAACATGTTTTCCTACAGTTTTGAACATCTGCAAAGTAGACTCAAGCACATAGTTCCCATACTAATAGAGAAATCTTTATGCTTATGGAATGCAAGCAGTTTGTGTTCTTTACTAGGACTTTTCCCTGATTCTTTAATGGAAGAACTTGATTATAATGTTCCTGAGTAGGTTTACCATGCACTTGTGTTTTCCTTTTTCTCCAGCAGAAATTATGCTGGGACACAACTGGGGTTCTGGTTTTGGATTTCTCCTGTACATTCAGCAATCTCATCATAAAGAGCCAGGTATCTTCCTGTGCACATGAATGTATCACTTACGTGTGTTCAGGAAATCTGATGCATTCAGGAAACACTGGTCTTACCAGGTGTGAGCAATACAGCTGTGCAGAGCACTCTCAGCATCACATCAGACCTATTGCATAAATGCAAACTCTTGATCTGTGCCTAAGTGAGAAGCCACATGCATCTTCAAAGTTTCAAATTTTCTATACATTCAGAAACCTTCTGGAATATCAAGGAGAATATAGGAATCCTACTTCTACATATATACTCTGGAAAAGGGAAACCTATAGTACCAAGCAGTGCAGCAGAAAATTTTACCTTTTAAGAGAGATAAGGGTGAGAGATAAGACTCTGCCTCCATATGCAAAGGATATTCAGATTCTCCTTCATCTACACCTGAGCTCAGGAGCTGTGGATTATAACCTTTCACCCTGTACTGCGCACAGTGTTCAGCCTCCAAGCACTGAGCTAGTTTTTTGCTGGAGTTTTCAAAGCACCTGCTTCCGGTGAATAGACAGAGTCTTCTCTTTCTTGGCTCCCCACTAAGTAATGCCTGCAGAACACGTCAGACAAATGCTGGAAGGGTCAGGGGACAATGGCTAATAGGAAAGCTGGTTCTCATGGTTCTATCCACAGGATAGGGTGGATGCATTTCCCAGTGTGTCCCACAGTCCTGGTTTCTCCATGCACATCTGGTTACATTCTCATTGCATGTCAGGGCAAAACATCAGTGAGCAACCTCACCTTCATATAGATGGAAGCTCGAACATACAGGCAAGATACATTTCAGTAGATCTCCTAACTTACACTGTAAAGTGTGCATTTGCTCCAGAGCCATTATATCCTGAATTTTGTTAACTTTATATATTGTTTCCATAGGCTAAAGGTCAAAAACATTTCTGTCAATAAAGTGCTTTCCAAAGGCAGTGTGGAAACGGTGCAGTTTGCAACACTTCGCATGTGTGTCAGAGAAAGGAAAAGACCACAGGAGATCTGCGTGTTGTCTTTGTGCCTCACCCCTTCAGGCTGCTCCATTTCACAGGTAGCTGTTGCACTGCAAAGCTTCCGTGGAAAACTCACAGGACAGCAGAGCTGAACAGAATCACAGCCAGTGGCTCAACAGCAAAAGATTTCCACCCCTGCACAGCTGTTTTAAAAAGGGACAAGGTTTCATAAGCTTTCAGGCAAAAAGCACACTTAGATGTTGCCTTATTTAAAATCTGGCCTTAGGCATGCTGACTTGAGTAACAAGTTTGGAAAGTGCCATCAAGGACATTATGCCATAAATTCAGGTTTAAACCCCTATCAGGTAGAATAATTGAAAAATGGCTTAGATCTGTCTCCCCAGACTTCACCTGGACTGCTGTGCTATGAGTCATAGTCCACCTTCCCCTCTTTCCTTTTTACACCTGGATACTTTGCAGACTGGTGGTTAGACCACTTCGAGGTGGAAAACTTGTTCAAATCCTGCCAGGTGGGGTGATGGCTAAAGCAGGAAGTTCCCAGGGCTAACCAGATACGTACGCTCACAGCAGTGCGTGACTCGGTGCAAGAGGATTATTTTTTCTAAAGTCCTATGGATGTTGTCTTACACTTTCTTACCTTGTGTTGCAGTCAGCACCAAGGATATACTTCAAATGCATTAAACAGATTATATCATACAAATATATTAAGTGTAAACCTGTGAGAGTGGTCAGACATTGGCACTGGAACAGGTTGCTCAGAGAGGCTGTGGAGTCCCCATCCTTGGAGATATTCAAAACCCAACTGCATACAGTTCTGGGCAACCTACTCTAGCTGACAATGCTTGAGCAGGGAGGCTGAAAGAAACGATCTTCAGATATACCTTCCAAAAACAAGAATTCTGTAATTCTATGGTAAAAAATTAAAAAAAAAAAAAAAGTAAGGGGTTTTTTATATTTTCATGTGGGCAAAAAGCCCTAGAGAAAAATGAAATTATTTTGTTTCAGATTGATGAAATGTATTTATTGTTTTAGCCATGGAACTGCAAATTCAGTCATGGTCTTAATTCCAGTTACTGAACCCTCCTAAATTCTGGCCTTGTATTCATTCTGTTGAGGTACAACATCATTGATGGATATTTATGGCACCAGTGTGACTGGGATATGAAATCATGCACTTTCCCCTCACATGAAGAGGCATTTCAGCAATGATTAATCATATATTTTCTAATTTGGCAGCTATTCATAGAGGTTTTCATTTGCAAGGCACAATTTCTTTTTCTTTTTGTTGTCATCATGGTGAAGTCTCTAATAACTGACATTTACTGAGGGAACTAGGTGCAGATTTGTCTGAGGTGTGTAGGAGATGGGCTAATTCTATGTATTATCAACCTGGCTTCAAGAAATCTCAGAAATAAAAGTCTTCCAACTGAGACTTACTGAAGTTTCTTAAAGTCCTGAACTGTTTTCCCTTGAAGCATTTAGTTCAGTAGATCTTTATCAATGTATACCTGTACATACATGAAGATCCATACACAAGGACACATGTTTACAACAAATTGCTGAGACTCTCCACATCTGAGGTTGTTTCTGCATATTCATGAGTACACCTAAGGGCTGAAATATCTTTTCTGCATGACAGATTTTGCCCTAATAATTTGTACAGTACATCATTCCAAAAAGAGTCATGACTTTTGGACAGACATTTCTGAAACATACTTTAATGGTTCCCTCAAGTATTCTTGGTGTATTTAATTACAACAGATGCTATTTTAATTTGTGAAGTAAATGATAAAATCTTAGAGAATCTTTTGTGAGAAGTATCTATGAGAATACTGGAAATCTTACAAACTATTGCATTTTCTTCCTTCTATTCATCATTGCCATGTTTTTTTGGACACTCTGGAGAGTTGGGCAGAAAGGAATCTGATGAGGTTCAACAAGAGCAAGAGCAGAGTCCATCACCTGGGGAGGAATAACCGCATGCACCAGTACAGATTAGGGACTGACCTGCTGGAAAGGAGCTCTGTGGAAAAGGACCTGGATGTGCTGGTGGACAGCAGGTTGGCCATGAGCCAGCAGTGTGTCCTTGTGGCCAGGAAGGCCAACAGTATCCTGGGGTGCACTGAAAAGAGCGTGGCCAGCAGGTCGAGGGAGGTTCTCCTCCCCATCTACTCTGCCCTAGTAAGGCCACATCTGGAATACTGTGTCCAGTTCTGGGCTCCCCAGTTCAAGACAGGATTCTCCTGGACAGAGTCCAGCGAAGGGCCACAAAGATGATTAGGGGCCTGGAGCATCTGCCTTCTGAGGAGGGGCTGAGAGAGTTGGGACTCTTCAGCCTGGAGAAGAGAAGATTGAGAAGGAACCTTGTCAATGTCTATAAATATCTGAAATGTGGGGGCCAAATGGATGGGGTTGGGCTCTTTTTGGTGGTGGCTGGTGACAGGATCCTGGAAAAATCATAATATTATTTAAAACTACTAAATAAGCATTGGAAACAGACATCAAGTTGCATGTTGAAGTACAGGCTCCTAACATTAAAAATATATTCCCATGTCTTCTTTATTTAGGATTATGATTTATTTATGGTAAAAAACTTTAAAAGAGGTGAATTAAGTTTCTTAGCCTTATTTGGATAAATTAGACAGATTCACAATTCATTTTCTCTTTTAATTTGGTACACAGTCTATTTAAACCTGTTGCAGTGGAACAGTATGTGTGTTTCCAAGCAGCAAGAAATTCCAGTTCCTTCATTTATTGATTTACAAATTTATGACATACATCGTTTGTTGCACCAGATCTTTTCTCTCATAAAGAGAGCTTCATCAGCCAAAGAAGAAATTATTGGCCATCTAAATGAATCTGAGTATTTTCAATTAATTGCACCTTATTTTTCCCAGAGCATCCAAAGCATAGCAAACTCTGTACTAGCATTGCCAAACATCTCTAAGATATGAGATATCAGCTATACATATTTAATCAAACACTGCATTCAGTTAAATCAATGAAATTACATTGTTCTTATCAATATAACTTATTCCACTAGTCTGTAGAATGAAAAGAGTACATATTCCTACTTGATATTTTATTGATAGCAGTGGGAAGGAAAACTATCTTTCCTCATAGGTTTCCCTCCTGGAGCTCTCCACAGCTCCGTTCTTTGTCTACCATCTTTCCTGGTATGAACTTCAAAGTTGTCAAATAGGCTGCAGCAAAACCTGGAAGATGAAGCAGTGTTTTAGATGCAGCTCAGTGTAGGGCTACCTCTGGACGGTGTATACTTACTGCCTCTGTATGTGTCATGCAGGGGTTAATTGTCAACTGTTTGTGCAGAGGAACCAAATGTTCAGTTCAAGCAGTTAAACCCAACTGACAAAGACTGGTTCTCACCTTTCTCGTAAGCTCTCTTTCATATTCTGAACTTCCAAATAAAAAAATTTCCAGGCTCTTAAAAAGATCATTTCTAAGCTCTTAGATTTATTTATTTTTAATGAAGTCTTGCATGCCCTTTATTCATTAGACATCTGTAACAATGGGTGCACATTCACAGTGGCCACAGTTTAGCAAAGCTGGTCAAGCAAGTATGTGCTTAACTTTCTGCTGGTGTTCAAATCAGTGCAATGTTAAATGCACCTGATTTAAAATAGGATGCACATTGGGCTTTGCTCCACTTCTGGTGCCCAGACACAGGGCTAGACAGAGCCATAACGTCAACAGTAGCTGCTGACCATAGTGAAAACTTTCTTGTGCAAGACTTTTCCAGTGTTCATGTCATATGAAATGATGCTAGAGGAATAAGGAGGATGAGGAAAACTTCTCCTCCTTGGATTCCTCCTTTCCCTGGGATATCACTTACAAAAAAGCAATGCTCCATCATATTTCAGATCAAAATGCTTTTTGATCTGAACAAGTCAGTTGCAGGATTTGTCGTTTTCAAAGAAAGAAAAATTACTTCTAATAATAAAATTATTTATTAAACCCTGATTTATATATTTTCTTTCATTCCAATCCATCCCAATGTGTTTTGTAAATTCAAATAGCCTGACATTTATATTAAACTTAAGAGGTCATTGGATCCAATTCTGCAGCACAAGACATCAGAGTTTAGAGTCCCACTGATCATTTCTGTCTCTCAAGAAGAGGCTCTGGATGAATTAGCACCCCTATTAATCATAATAATACATCTACGTCTTGGTTCTGAGATTCTTGAGATATTTTCCAGAAACTGCTAACTGGCATGATACTAGCCAAAAAAATATTAAAGCATAGATCTTAACTCTCCAGTGAATCTTTCAGAAACTGAATAGCTCTCACAGCATAATATTTCTGACAAGAGATATACACTTGAGATGTTTTAAGCTTGAAATGTCACATACACAATGGTGCTTAAGCCTGAGAATAGCCTCCCCTGTTTCCGAGATCATAACACTAGTATTATAATAAAGAGGATGAAATGCCACTTCCTTGCTTCCCATACCTCTCTCCAAATGAAATGTGAGTCATTTCATGAATTTCTTCTATGGCAAAGTCTAATGGAACAATTTCAGTCCATCCTGGACAACCCTCCTGCCCAATTCCCTCACATATACACTCACACCCGTTATTCCTGATAGCTTGGATTTCATATCCGTCTCTGCCCAATCACTTGTGGCAGGCTGTAGTGGTAAAGCAAATGCTTTGCTGCTGTTTTTCCCCTTAGAATTACAGATCACTGAAGAAGTAGCTTAAAACATTTCCACTGGAGAAAAATGTGATTAAATTGTTAAAGGTT
>NW_010295181.1:32026-75568 GCF_000700745.2 Antrostomus carolinensis
AGGATTATTCCCAGACATGATCTTTCCTTTGGAACCTGCAGTTGAAGTTTGCAATATTTGTTCGCTTCATGCCTCCTCAGCATAGCTTGTCTCTCCGGCTGATTTTCTTCCTTTCTTTATCTGAAGCTGGCATTTTTTCCACTCTCAATAATTAAGCTGTCTCGATGTTAGAGACATGCCTATTTTATCACATGTATGTCTTGTACACAGTTGAAAAAGGAGCTCTCCAAGGGAGAAGGCGGCTGGCGTCTCTGCTGTTGAAACGGTTTCAATCTGGCCTGAATACTTTGCCTGCAGTGCTGCAAGCCACAGGGGGGTCTTAACCTCTGAAACCTGCTGACTCAAGAGTAATTGGTCAGCATGATGCCACTGTGACCGTCAAGTGGAACAAATAAAATTACCCACCATTTCAGTACCGTGATTGTCCTCTCCCACTGCGTGATTCCATGAATCCCCCGGAGGACTGACCTGCTTATAATAAACAAATTGTTTTCTGAGCTCCTTTTCCATTGCCTGTAGGGGAGTTACAAGAAGACAGAACCAGGCTGTGTTAACTATATTTAGTAGTCTTTTTTTTTTTTCCTTAAATTGCATCAGATGGTGCAGATGACTAGATACAGTATGATCTTTCAAAATTATATCCTCAAGAAGCAAACAATTAGAGACAACAACATCTCTACAAGGAAACTCAAGTTTACACAGCAATAGAAAGTTATACATTTAAAGAATTCAAGAGGATTACACATATCCAAGTTGGATTACTTAATTCCTTTTCCTGAGCAAGACAGCTTAAAAGCAGGGATTCTCTTACTCCATACACAAATTTGTAATTTGTTTGCATAAAAGCAAGTTGTTTACACTGCAGGACATGGTTATATAAAGCTCGTTGCCAAAACTTACTATCTTCTATCACAGTGTAAAACCAGAATATCTTCCATGATGGCAGTGATTTTATTCAGATACACACCAGCTAAATTTGGCTTTCCACCCCTGTCTAAAAGAAGCCCAATAAAGATCAGAGAGGGAGAGCTAGGGGGAGGGTGGGGTAGAGGGGAAGTAGGTAGTTCTTGTTCTCTTGGCTTTCCTTCTTTATGACCAGATAACAGCACCCCCAATATCTGGATTCATGCAGAGGAGATAATATGGCCTGGTAAGCACATCAGCAGGACAAGTAGTGTGAAACTTTATTTTAGTGTTTTCAGTAACTGCCTGAGCTGATAATGGCCCTAATGTGGCCACAATTGACTGCAGAAGTGCAGATTTAGTCCCAGTCCCATAAAGTTTTGTACTAACACTGTGTGAAACTGCAGGTGTTTTGGGTTTTCAGCCTTCATTTGAACAAGAGCGAAACTTGGAAGATGAAGATGTATGTGAACTGTTTTTCAAAAAAGCAGGCAGAGGAGCCCAATGACTTTTGCAGAATCAAACCTTGATAAAGAATAAATTGACAAGACTGAGAAGTACTATGAGCTACCTTGCTGTGACTTACAATAACCATCTTAAACAACTGTTAATGTATTTCTGGTTTTTTTGCTGTTTGTTGCCAGCTATTTCGTTTAGACCCAATTCACTTAAATCAAGTGCTAAAATGTAGACAAACTATTAAGCACATTGTTAAAACAAGGTCTTGAAAAGCCAAGGGAAACTAATACTTTCTTTGCAGCTTTTTCAGTTGCTGTGTGTGATTACTTTATATCACTGCTAGATCCACTTCACTTAGCTTGTTAAGGTATTTTGAGGGATATTTTGCACAAATTTTCTGTTTTCTTTCTGAGTTTTGAAACCAACATAGTAAAAGTATTTAAAGAAAAAGCAAGAGTGTTTATCTTGTTCTTTCCATCCAAAGTAATCTCTCAGCCTGAACAGACCATTTAATCTGGAACAGTTCTTGTAAATTAGAAGGAGTCTGACCCCTGTTTCAAATTTAGCATGCATCCTTCTGTCCATTTTATTTCCCAGCAGATAAGAGGTAGGTCAAAACTACAATGCTTCTGTCCTACACAAGTCATCTTCTTATCTACATATAGCTTTTTTCTTCCTAGCTCCCCTTTCACTGGTGCAAACCTTTGTATGCCAAGCAAGAGACATCATAAGAACAGAGAAACTTGTATTTGGATCTATCAAGATGGGAAGGACATAATAGTTGTACTTTTTACCAATCTGTTTCTCTCATTTATATTTTCTTACATTAGTTTTCCTGCCTGTTCCAGATCCTCCTCTCAAGTGGTTTATAGTCACAGCTATAAAGCACATTTGTCTACTTCTCTGCTGTAAGAAAATGACGAGTATTGACTGGTGGATCTCTTTGTCAATAGATAAATCATGGGATACAATAATTCTTTTTTATAAATAAACCCACAGAAAACTGGTCTTCATAATTTTCAGACATTTTATTCACAGTGGAGGACTCTGGGGTTTGGGGGATTGCCTCACAGAAAATATTGAGACCTCAGGGCTAGTATCCGCCTGAATATCACAGTCGAATTTCAGTGCCCGGGTATCTGTAACTTACCATATTATGATGCAATCTAAGCCACCGTATGTGAAAAAAAATCCAATTTTTTTCATAGCAAATAGGCAAATTATGCCTTTGCCATAACATACACCCAATATGTAGATCATATGCTACATACACACGTCTTTTGTAATTCACAGAGCTTCTTTATCTCTCTGCTCCAGAGGATTTGAAGAGCTGTCATCTATCCCAGAAGGTGCACATCCTTCTGATAGCATAGCATACAATGGCATATACAAATATAATGCATACAAATACACTAACACCTCCTTCCCACCCAGCCCTGGATGAAATGGGAAGCTGATCATGAAACCAGAGCAGAGAAGATCCATTTCCTTTGCTCAAAGGCCTTTGGTGGTAACAGTGTTTGGGGAAGGGTACCCAGTTAAGAATCCTTAAACAGGGGTCATTTTTCCTACAGTTTTCTCTTGAAGTTGGTTGTATTAGTTCAATCTTTCAAAGAGCTGTGCTGATCCCAAGACCATTTGGCCATTCTTAAGCAAGCTGCCCAGCAAGAAGATGCTTGAACAGCAACAGCAGGACACTGGTTCCTGACACATCAAGCTCCCCAAGCAGGCTGCTGGGAGAAGCCAGCTTGGACAGAGAGAGATTTGTTGAAATCTGGAAGAGAAGACATTTGCACAGTTGGTTTTAATGCCTTAGGAACTATGGAAGGCTGTAAGCTTTACTAGGAAGAGAAAGAAAACAGATCACAAACATGAAGGATAATCTCTGGCAGATAACTCTACTTCTCTGCGAAACATAATCCCCAAATACTCTGGCAAGAAGATAGATCATTATACCATAATGACAAGCATTAGTCACAGGTCTCAGTTTTTCAAAGAAACTAAGTTTAAAAATAGACTTCCTAAACCTTGAGATCTGGAATCTTGTGCAGACATTAAGATTTGTCTGCAGCTCCTCGTTTTACTCCTACATTTTCCCATCTGCAAACAACTGCCACAAATGACTGCATAAGACAGACCTGGGCTTTATAGTTCTCAGTGAAGCAATATGTCACCTCTATTTATACTACTGTGATATTAAAGAAGGAAATCCTGTCAGCAGTAATCTCAAATTCTTTTAGTTATCATAAATTAAAACTCTCCACTTCTCTCCTGAATAGGATTTTTTGTTTTACTTTAATGTGCATACATATGCCTATTTGTACATGCTTTTTAAAGTCTTTGTTGTGTTTTTCAGTGAAATCCTAATGGCAACTGACCACAGAAATTCTCTAAATGTTAGTTAGTAGCTACAGAAACATAAACTCACAAAAGCCTTGACTAACTCTTGCTGATAAACATATCCTTGATGTAATTATTGGTTTAAGAAATAGGAAGTGTAGTTTTGAGTCTGTAGCAGTCAAATGGCATCTGAAAGCTCCACTGGTCTTTGTGAATTTGGCAAGTGTAAATGTAAAGTTTCTGAACCTATGTATCCCTTTCTGTGAGATTATGACAGTATTTATACTCTCCCACCATTTCTAAAGGGGAATTTGCAGCCTTCAGTCACAAAGAAGGGCAGAGTTTATTGCATTTCCAGGTAGAGAATATTAGGAGATCACAATCAATATCATATGACAGGGACAAGGTTCTAATGATATTTTACTTTACAAAATGTGACAAAACATTTTCTGTTTTTCATCATTTTCTGTATTTCATAATGAACTACTGTTGGCTTTGTTAAGGTCAGTGGTGTTTGTTATATTTTTGTAAGACGGCCAAAGCAGTAGTAATAACAAATACATTAATTCTACCTTATTTGACTAGTCCAGATTGTCAGAGAGGTGTTTTTTTTTTTTTTTCAAACAGAGTTAAGTCTCTTTTATTAAAAATGGAAGAGGTTTATACTTTCTTTGGGGATATCGTGATGCAGATTCTAAGAGAGTGAAGTTGTCAAATGATAGGTATTTCTTGTACAGTTTTCATGGTCATAAAACATAAAGTGGTTTCAGAAACTGCAGCCAAACAAAAGACCTTTCTATATTTTGATCCATTCTGAATAGTTCTTATAATTCTATAGCAAACTTAAGACCAACAGAAAGGGATCAAAAGTCATAATGATTGATGTCACAAGGCAATGAGTTGGTCAACTAAAGGAACTGCCCTTGTCCATAGTCCTTGTCCCAGAAGGTGTTTTGTGAGCTTAAATCTGCTACAGAGGAAAGTAGAATACAAACATTGCAAATTCCCTGGCAGTGCAACCTGGGGGAAGAAGGCAATGGATTTTAATGACAAAATGGCATGTGGGTTTGATGCTGCGTGGGGATCACAAGCCATGCAAGCACCTGGAAGCTGCTATTAGCACACACATACACCTGTCTCTAGCCATGGCCAGCCTCTAAATGCTTCAAAGGAATACAAACAAATAAACAACTTACAGGCCTAGGTATACATCAAGGAAGAAAAGGAAGTGGGAATTCCCTCCTGGCCAGTACAAATATGGTATAAAACAAATGATCAACAAACAGAAATCACACGTCCCCTTGGGAATACCAATAAATCACCTACTTACAAGCTTTCACTTTTAAATCCTGAATTGTCTTTTCTCTAAACATGAAAAATTCTTTTCTTAGCAATGTTGTAGTCTTTGCTATTAACCACCTATTTAGAAGATCATTCCAGCATATTGCCTGCAAAATACTTAGAAACCTCTGAAATCCAGTCTCTAAGCTATTACTGCGGCATTGGGCAGCAATGAAGCTTATGGCTAGAATAAAGCCTGTAGATAATTCATACCATTTGTCCAGCGTGTTGAAACTAGAAGATGTAGGTAAGTTAAGACCTCTCAGTTCTCCCCGTAGCCTTTGGCTCCTTTGCACCACTCATCCTCAGAACCACTCTGAGTGCATGGGAAAGGTGCTGCCAGGGAAAAGCAAAAACCTCAATTGAAGTGGTTACGGCCTTTTGGACCTAGATGAATTTCAACTCCTATCTTGGATAGGTTCAGAAAATAGTCCAGGCATTACTTTAGTTCAACTACAATGCACTCTTGGAAGATATGTGAGACTGTGTTATATCTTCCACTCTGGGCAGTTCTGAAGCCACCCAAGGTGATATGCACAAGTATGTCATTGTTATTAGGGTCAGTGTTATGTCCATCTCATATCTATGTAATTTTTCTCACAGGACCTTCATTCCTCATGTGTTTGTTTTTTGGTTTGTTTTTGTTGGTGGTGGTTGTTTGGGGTTTTTGTTTTTGTTTGTTCTGGGTTCTTTTTTTTTTCATCCAGTGGTTTATCTTTGACTTGCAAATGCTTTTATGTGGAACCAGTTATACTGTAACAGAGTTTCTGTTATCACAGGGTTTTGGTGATAGCAGCAATTCTTGACTAACAACATTTAAGAGAAACACTGATATACAGCTGCTGTGACTGCAAACCTGAGATAATAGAAATGCTATCATTTTTAAAATTACCATTGAAGAAATAATGGTGGAATAGAGAGGCTGTTAAGGGGACAGTCTCATTACTCTGTAATCACAAGGAGATTCTTGAAGTATTTCTGAATGACTAAAGAACATAAAATATTTAACAAAAATAATTATATTGCATAGCCATTGCAAAATATTAAATGGAAAACAAATACTCTGTCTCTACATGCAGGGTGAAATAAAGTGTTTGCTTCACTGTATAATTTTTTAACAAGACCAAGACAAAACACATTTTGACTGAAGGCTACATTTTGGGTTGTTGGGGACTCCAGGTCTAGAAGATGCAACTCAATATCTCAGAAAACATTCTGTAGATAACATAAACAGAGATTAAATATTAATTAAACACAGGTCTGGTCAGCCAATGAGTGACAGTGCTTTTCCTTAAGACTACTGAGGAACTGGGAGCTACTACTTCATAGTCTCCAGTAATGGAGTACAAATCCTGCTGGGCGTATAAAGAGATGGGTCCAGCCATAAAGATCTTGAAACATTATTTTAGATGTGAAATAAGGAGAGACCATGAGAAAGGAGAGAGGGAGGTGGTGAGAAGTCTGACCAGTTACTCATCTGTAGCACCTGCACATCTTGCTAATTCAGCTACGATGGTTTGCATATTTGGGATTGTTCAGAATGGTTAATTCTTCGGTATGAAGTCCTGTATTTTCAGTCAGCTGTACTAGGGGCCTCTCAAAATGCAAACCTACTGACGGCCTTTTACCTAATGTATGAGGCCAAACAAACATGAAGATTTAAAAGGTTCACTCTGCTTATTTTAACTGCTATAAAACATGCTTTACAGAATACAAAGTGGCTTCAGTAACTGAAATGAAAGGCTTCTCTAGATTTTGATCCATTCATTCTGGTGCACTTGCTTTAACAGATACATCCCTTTCTCTATGACAAATACAGCCTGATCTCTTTTACATTCTCCAGACAATAAAGTAATAAACCAAAATAAAACCTGATACTGCAATGTGACGAGAGCCTTCTGGTAGTGGAAGTGGCCTCCACCTCCTTTGTCTTACAGGACTGAGCCCTTCATATAGCAGCAAGACAGATGGAGACAATGTCACTGGAGGCAATTCACACCTTTCAACAGAGAAGGAGGAAAGAGACCATTTACATTATTTTCACAAGGATGATTTGGAAAATGCTTTCACATAAGTTGGGAGGACCTTCAAAGCCTTACCTTCAAACACTGTTGTTCCTTACTGTGAAGAATATCTTCCAATTCACTAATAGCAATATTTTTACTTGGTCATTTCTACAGGTGAAATTTTCAGCATAGTTACTTGACTGTGGTGGAAATCTCAAGGCAGATGTGCATTTGAGATTAATTTGTTCTGGTTTTGCTTCCTTAGAGGAGACGGTGGTAGCATATTACCTTGCTACAATAAAAAACATAGATATGGGAAAGTCATCGAGTCCCTCTTGCTAACAGTGCAGACTTGCCCTCTGCAGCATGTTCCCTAGTGCTTTGTTCAGTCTATTTTTAAATGGCCTAAGTGATGAGAATTTCTGCAGAGGAGAGTTCACAGGCAAGCCTCTTTCCTCTAACAAAGCTGTGGATAGATAAAGAATAAAAAATAATAATTTTATTTATTAAACTTTCCCTCTTTCACCCACCAAAGTCTTTAGGGTGCTAAGCAGACATCATAAAACAATTTCTTGTCCCAACTAAGCTTAGCAATGTTTTGAAGAGATCAGTAAACAAAAAACAACACTGAAACAAAAGACAGGGTAGGACAAGTGCCCTAGCAGATGTGTGGCTCAGGAACAAAGGGGTCTTACAGTAAGGATTGTTGCAGCAAACCCTCTCAGCAGAACTCATTACTGTTTGGGCTCTAGGGCCAAATTCACAGAGGCTTAATTGTTAATGCTTAGCAGGAGATTCAAGGCTCTTCAAGCATTCTTAGTATCTCATAAATCCAGACCTACTTTGAGGGAAATTTAAATAAAATACCATATTTCTGAGCAAAGCCATTGAGGTAACAGAAAAAAAATAGAGAGATGGCATTTTGCTTTGCTCATTTGCATCAAATCCATAAAGTCAGTGGTACAATTTTAATTATATTGAAAATCTTCCGCCTGTATGTGCTAAATCGTGATTTATCAGTAGCTTTAGTCATTTGCCCAGTAATATTAAATGTGAGGAATAGAACCAAAAGCTTCACTATCATCAAACTCAAACAAATGTCTTCAGGAAAAAGCATTAACCAAAAGCTAAGTCAAGTGCCTGTCTTTTCCATCCATGTTTATCAATGCTAAAACCCTACTGGTTGCTACTTGCATCAGAAGACTATCACAACTTCTGTAGGGGGGAAAAAAACAGTGTTATATTTCTTTTTGACAGAACCATTAAGGGACTCTGTAATGTTTCAATCTGTGGTCAGTGTTCTGTTTTGCTTGGCTCACTAAACCCTCAGCCTCAGCTGGCATTTCCTAAATTAACAGCACATTCACTCCCCACATTAAGACAGTCAGACAAATGGTTCAGCCTAAACTAAGCAGTTTGACACTCATGTGCTTCAGCAAAGCTGAACAGCATCTCATGACGCTTACATGATTGGATGATATCATAATCATATGATAAAAAGCCATTAGGCCAGGACCAAAATCTAAAACATAGGTCATTATGTTAAATGTAAAAAAGCATACCCATTTAATAGAAAAAAAAAAAAAAAAAAGAAACAAAAAAGAGTTCTGACACCAGGGAACATCTGGCTAATATTTACATCTCCTGTTTAATTTGGATGCTTCAGTTTAGTTTTCAAGATGGCAGTGTATAGAAACAAATTAAGCCAATCACTCTATCCACAGTTTAGAAAACCAAGATTTGTTTATAGTTTCTCATATTAATACCTCATCCACTTGGCCAAAATGCTTCACGAAAAATATACCTCAAACACACAATCCCCCTTTAGTAACAAAGCCGTAATTCAGCATAATTCTTTGTTGATGGGATGAAAAAGGGAGTCATGTAAACTTGGAGTATTGAGATGAAGAGATAAAGTTGGGCCATAGGAAACGAAATAGTCTTCAGTGCTGCAGGGTTAAACTGAAGCCCATTAAGAAAGTCAACAGCATTAGCATCTTGGGCCCCATCCTACTTTCCTTTAAATCAATGGGATTTTGTCACTGACACCAGCCAGAGCACAGTCACAGACATGTTCAGTATTAAAACAACTGGATGAGCTGGATGCAAGCTTGCTGGATGAGCCCTGTGTCTGGGAACCTGCAAATACAATTCTGTAGTGAGTTTTATACAATGTTTATTTCCAAGAGCACTGACAAGCAAGAAATAATTCAGCAATGCATATGTAGAACTTCATAAAATATTGTCTCTAAGAGCAAAACTGGCCAAGTGACAATATTCTTAAGTCAAGGTAATTAGGTAAGCTCCATAACATACAGGTTAATAAAAGGAGAAAGTGATTTCAAAATCCTAGAGCAAATGCAAAGCCCAAAGTCAAAACTTTTAGTTAGAAACCCAGAGGGACAGGCAGGGAAACCTTTTCATCAGGATTCCCTATTTTTGAATACACAAGGGATCTACCAGGCCAAAATCCATTCAATATTACTGACTATTATTGGTGGATATAAATAGCAATATTAGCATGAGTGAATTACAGTATCCAAATCCCAGATCTAGCTAAACAGTCCCAGTGGTTTGGGTTGTTTCTAGTCTGCTGTTTCCAGAGGCAGAAGAAAAGCCCAAGCAAGCTTTCTGAACATTTCCTATGTCTGTTTAGACTGCTATGACAAAAACACAATGTAGACACTCCTAAATTAGTACTAAATTAGCCAGCTTTATTCTAGCAAGCAGTTCACCCACAGCTGCACAGAGCTGAAGGCTGGAAGCAAACCCAGCTGTTAGTCGGAGTGCCAGCAACATAAACCTGATGTCAGGTTTGTATTGCCCAGCAAGCCCAGCTCGCGGGCTGAGCTCGCACACCCACAAGGGAGGCTGAAGGGAGCCCTGTGTGTCTACAGTGTCGGTGTGTCTGCTGTTGCCTGCCTGGCTGGAGGCTGCGGCTCAGCCAGGGCAGCGGAGGCAGAAGCAATGACAGGAAATGCCAGGAGAGCAGCAAGCTGGTACAGCAAAGGCAGCAGCAGATGACAGCGCATGTGTTGGAGGAAGTAAGGGGATCATTTTCCCCCCAGGGACCACTTCCAAAGGGCAGTGTAGCTAAGATGGCACCACATTGGTCTCCCTCCACCTTCTCCATGCCTCCAATGCTATCGCAGCAGACACTGCACTTTGAACTGCTCCCCGTGGCCTCCTCGCACACCTCTGGGTATGCAGCATATATGTTCAATCTGCACTATAAAAACACTGCCTTTGGCTTGCAACATTGCCCTCAACTATTTCAGATACTTTGAACTGAATAACCAGGACTGACAAGATAATTATGTCCTAGGGTCACAGGGAGACCCCACGGCCCAGAAGAAACCCAGAGTTGCTCTCTGAGTTGCAGGGGTGCAAACTCCAATTACACATACTGGTAATTAAGTGTGCCAGGGACCAATCTCTGGATCTGAGGCCAACTGGCAAGGAAGAGCACCCCCATTACACTCCCACCAGAAAAAGAGGGCTTCACCCAGCTGGCCTGCTAGGAACAGTCTTAGGGCCACGATGACCTCTGGACCATCTCTGACAACTGTCTGACAGTGCTGAAGGACACTGCTCAGAGCCAAGGACCAGCCTCATGATGCAGCAGTGCAGCCAATCCACTTCTCTTTAATTCAGCCATCTCATTTACTAGTAGAAGTGTAGCCCACCAGAGACTCCTGCTCAGAGGACAGCTGAGCCTGAGCAGGCTTGGGGCCAGAGGGTGGTCCACAGCCCTCTTTTTTTTAGGGGAATAGATATAGCCATAAGAGCTATATGCTGTGGTGGATACATATGCTACATGTCAATATATATGCTATATATAAGGGCTATATGCATGTTGTGTCCTCAGCCCTGTTATTTCAGGGTGGTGGAAGAAGGAAAACTGTGTGCCTCCTGGCAGCACTGACAGGGGACTTGTTTCTTCATTCATAAAAAAAGTCAGTTCTTCAGACTTATGTAAAAAGAGGGTCACCTGTGTGCCATCCTCAGTCACTTTGGTGAGCACTCACTACACTCCCACCCCTCCGAAGGTGATGAGATGGTACAGCCAGGCGAAGCAGGCATTGTGTGTAGGAAGTGGTGGAAGGCGAGGGCTGTTGTGCCTCATGAGTGCCAGCCCAACACTATGGTGATTCTCTGCACCTCTGTGGAAAAATCCCGTTTTCTCACATAGCGGATAGGGTGGACACTAGATGTATTTCTTCCTCAGCAAGCCATGAGACACAGGTACAAGAGGAGGTAAATATGCTTTGTTATAGTCAGACCTGTAATTTCTTATACATTGATTTATACTTTCTACAGAGCCAGTGCAGTAGAGTAACAGATGACAACAGTGTGCCAGCTTGCACTTGTGAGGAAATTTCCTCCTACCCCAACCATCAAAAGTAACACCTTTACGAGGTAAAATCAAACTATCTGTTTCCTAGAGCAGCTGTTTTAGCAACGTCTTGTTAATTTGCTGATTACAATCCTCTGGGCTTCAATATGCCTTTGCAAATTTGAGGAGCCAAAAGTGCATTCTTCTGTATAAAAATCCCAGGTTCTTTCTTTTGCTTTATTTTTTTTCCCTCTATCTGAGGGCATGACAAAAATGGAGTGGCAGAAATAGGAAGTTCAGGTCTACCCCTTCCAACTTGCTCAGTCTATGCTTTCAAAAATGCTCAGGGAAAAATGGATGGGAACTTGCAAGCAGGATATAAAGCACTCGGAGTGTTGCAGAAGTGATGCAGTCATTTAAAAGGCTGACTTAGAAAACAGTATGTTTCTTCCTTTGACATCCTCCCAAGAACGCCTGCATCAGCCAACTTGCTTAAAGTGACAAAAGTCATTACAGATAAACACAGTGGATTGTTTATTTTGGAGAGGGTCTGGGGCATAACTCCTGTGAGGTAAAGCACAGGGCGGTTCTTTCTTTACCTGCTGTGGGATCCAGCAGAGAGGCAAGGTGCTGCATGCTTTGTGTTCAAATGACTAACAAGACCTTTGTCTAGGCTTGAACTCTCATACCTGTTTTCAGTTCCTGACATACCTCGGATCCCCCCACCGCCCGCCAAGCCCGCGCTAGATGGCGAGCCTCTGGAAACAGGATGCCACTGGGATCGGCAGTGAAGACAAAGCCCCTCAGAAAGGCCAGCAGCCTCAGGCCACTCTAATTACAAGTCCCTGCACTGCTTGAAGGTACTCAGCTGACATGCCTGAACTGTGCAAAGACCTTCAAGTGAACTATTATACAAAGCTCAATGTATCACATGGTTGCGAAGCAGCTGCTAAGTCTCACTGTAAATGAGGCACAGAGATGATAAGTCACATACTCTCGTATACAATGTGTTTAAGGAAACCCCCGCCCTACAGATTTTACTGCCTTAGGCTGGGATGAAACTTGGGAGGTGAAGGGGAGGGAGGGGGATGTGGGAAGGAGTTTTATGTGAAGACGTTCTAGTCTACATTAAGGATGTGTTTACTCCTAGTAGCTTTGGCAAGTTAATCATAACATGCATTTAAGTTATTTCAATAACATCCCCCAAAGTGGATTTTTTGCAAATGTCACTTCCCTGTGTAAACCAGCACAAAATTGTATATCAAGATAAATCTTTTGTATGAGACATAGAAAGCAGTAGTTACTAACATTTGGTTTCTCCTTTGCTCACTTTGGTTGGATACATACAAGCCTCAAATGTATGTTCTCAATTCAGATAGGAGGAGTGTAAATGACAGGCATTTGATCTCACAGATACGACACACAGAAAGACAAGATTAAGAACAAAAATCTGGCAAAACAGAAGACGGTAGATGATATAACCCACAGTAATAAAAATGCTGCTTGTGATCATCTTAAAAAATATAGAATACTGTGGCTAAGGCTAAATGGCTACAGAGTAGCATCTTCAACACACCCAAGGAGGGGGTTCCTATAACCCAGAGGTGTACTGTGACTGCAGTCATTTCTGAAATCCCAAATCCGTAGAAATGCAGGCTTGAAGAAACCATCCAGCATGCTATGCTGAGATGAGCACCACAGTAGGAATCAATGTGAAATGGGAGCTCAAACGCATGAGAGCCATTATTTCAGGCTCTACACTGTCAGTAGGTGGCTCATCTTTTCAAGATTTCTCGCCCATAATGCAAAGCAAATTTAATTCTCTGTTGAAAAGGTCTGGAAAAAAAATCATGGAACTTACTTAAAATGGTGTGTGTATGTTTTCTGACAAGCCTCCATAATCGTACACTAGCCTTCCCACACCTTCTTCAATTAATTTTCAAACAGCAGTTTTGAAAAAAAATTTCCCTGTCTAAAAGATGTGCATATAAAAGACACTTAATGATTGATAAAGGATAGCACATTACATGCCAAATATCTATGATTCCTTAGTCTGTGTTACAAAACTCTTTGAAGCAAGGCATACAAACTTACAGAGACAACAGTATGAAAGTATAGCAAGGAGCAGGTGATCAGATGTTACTAGGAGCAGACTGCAAGTACTAGACAGCTCTAACTGAGCTTGCAAATCTCATTTTTCTCTATGTATTTGTTAGAGAAGAAAGATTCATAATACTAAGAGTAAATCTGGGGCGTGAGAATGATGGCAGGATATTCACACTAGCTGTTATGAAGGGAAAATACTTCATCATTAACATTGAAGCCAGATCTTTGTTTTCTTTACAGAAGGTCTCAAACCATGCTTAGCTTCCTTGGGTCTATCTGAATAGTCAACCATTTGCTTAGGTGATTTGATCCTGGTCTCATTCAAGGCAGATGCATCTCCCTTCAACTTCAAAGAGAGTATGATGACACCTTCGTGAACTGTGTTTCAATCTGGCTAACAGAGGGTTGCACTTAAAACATTTTCTAATAGAGATACTACAGAAAGCAGAAGTAGGTCGAAACTATGTAAAAAAAAAAAATCAATTTCAAAAAAGAAGAAAGAAAGAAAGAAAGAAAGAAAGAAAGAAATTAGAACATCCCAAAGTAAAGTTGGACAAACAGGTTTAAAACTATCACAGATGGGCCAATGTGCCTTTTTTCCCTTTATCACAGACATTTCTATTATATGTCAAAACAGTGCAGAATGCAGTGATAATCAATGTTAGAACGCTCTGTCTGGGTCGTGCAGATTCATCACCAGCTGAAACAAAGTGTATTTTCTCCTGGAGTGGGTCACTGTTCTCCTCAATCATCTCACGCTTTTGTTGTGTTTATTTTCAGCACACAGTTTAATCTTAAAGATGCCATTTAACAAAGAATTTGTCCAGATAGTAGCAACATATGGAAGCAGCTGTTTGTAATTCTTGTTCATAAAATGAGTTACATCTTCCTTTAAACAAGACAGCTTTTTATTTTGCTGCTAAACCTGCAGTTGAATCAGTACAAAATGATAATAAACATGTCTAGAGAGGTCTCCAGCTCAAAGCAAGAGTCACTGTTCATGAACTCTGCCACCCTTTGGTTCTTACTTCCTAAGCATAGGACTTTTGCCTGATTTGGAGAGTAACTATAACATGCAAAACATGAGCTACATTTTGGCATTCATTTCTGATTCATTCTTATTATTGTCATAAAAAAAATCTGGTGGCTGAAAAAATCTTAAAAAATGTTAGTGTCTGATATGTTACACATTGCCTTAGTATGTTACAGCAAAAATAAAACAGATAATGCTTTGTACAGCATGTTCAAAACATAGACTATATCTAAACTGCTAAATAAACCAGGGCCAGGAGTGAACTTGTTTACTAGATTATGGTAATTCATTTTGCTTATTTATTAGTACTTTTTCTGGCACAGCTTTGGCCTATGCTGACTACCAGTTTTCCATAATAATGCCCAGGCATGACTGATGGAGAGCACATGTGCCAAGGAACACTCCTGGCAAGTAATATGGGTGAGACTACAATAGATCGGAGTCTATTACTATCTGCACAGGCTTTGTGCATTCAAAGATCTCTACACAACTTTGCACCAAGACATGCAACACAAGCCCACAATTTTCACACTATGAAACCCTGATTCTGATGAGCAAAAACATAGCCTTCACCTTACTGAACATACCTGAAAAGAATACACTTAAAATAATAGTTATATCTTAGATCCACTGGGAAACCATATGCTCAGAGGAGATGCAGCCCCACATTATGTGTGACAGGGACAAGAGAATGGTCCCTGTCCATGATGGATTTATCAGCATAAACATAGCTATAATGTCTTGGATACCTGAACACTTTCTGGGTATGACTGGGTGAGAACTGAAAGTCCACCAGGACACTTACTCCAGTGCAGTATCTGAGGGATGCTCTCAGGATCATGGTGGCTAAGTGCAACGATTTAAGTACCACTGAAAAGCCAGCTCCTCCAGCAATGTCACATCTAGCAGTTTTGCAATACTCTGTAATACACTAGGTAAAAGACAGTTTCCGTGGAGTTTGCAGGTTAAAATAGGCAAAGTTTAAGGCTGTGGCTCTTAATTGAGGATGCAATATTATTATGCTCTTTTGCTATGGATAAATTGTAACTCTGTGCAGCTAATCATTTATAAGTGGCTGGTTTCTCATAGGCAGGCTAAAGCAGACCTGTAGGAGGGCATTGAAAGGAGAGAGGTCTTATACTAACTCAGGCTGGAGACCACTTTTCATTACTGATTCTTTTGTCAGTGATACCCTATATAGATGCTATATCTGCTGGGGATTTCATAATCCTCAGAGGGAGAGGAAGAGGTGATACAGCTTTTTAAGCAGGTAAAACACGAGAGAAGGTAAACAGTAGAGGACTCTATCTGTATCAGCTGCAAAGTTTATGCAAACATTGAAAAATCAAAATTCTACCCTCTCTAATTCTAACTTCATGCACATACATGCAATCATAAACATAAATGGATTGCCATTGCCAAATGTCAGCCACCTCTTAGCTATAAACAAAACTTTCCTTGTCATGCCCCTTATTTGTTGTTCATTGAGATGGTTTCCTAACCCCTTTAGCTTGGCTGCCTCCAATAGTTTCAGCAGTTTAGTGCAACAACCTAGAAATGAGAAACATTAATTTAAGTGTCTGTCACTTCCTTCCCTGCTTTTGACCAGCAGTCCCAGTTGGGAAATACTAGACAAGCACTTGGCTCAGCTTCTTACTGCTGTTCATAGGGAATTTTAAGACAGCTCTCATTAAATACACGGCCTATAAGACCTGCTAATTTGCAGTAACAGAGGGCTGGATTCTGTGACCCAGGAGGTCTCTTTCAGTCCCATCTGTAGGTATTACTCTATAACAAATTATCTCCTTTCTCTTAGCTAACCTGAGTAGAAATTAAGCTCAGTATTATAAATCACAAGTAACTGTACTGAATAGTGTAAAACTAGAAACAGAAGAGAATTAGACACTTTGTTTTTATACTGCCTGGACCTATGGCCAGAACTCAGGCATAAGCTTTTGGCAGCTTAGCCCTGGCAGATCTTCCTGTGATGGTTTCAGATCCTAACTTTTCTCACATGTCCTGATATTTCTTTGCTGGAACTTTGTACTCTCAAAGCAGATTCAGCAGAAGGGAACATCTGCCTATCAGTCTCTGCAATACACAGTCTAGATTTAGCTCACTTTCACTCACATCTTCCTTGCTAAGGCGCTGGGAGGATCAGATGGTGGTAATGATTTTTTCATATTTGCTGTTCTACAGAGACAATTCCATAGCTACAAGTATATCAGAAACAGAAAAATAAGATAACGGTCTCTGGGAAATAAGTACACGCACTAGGTGACTGATGCCCTTTGTGTTTTAAGAGATAAACTTAAGACTTGAAATGTCTCCTTTAGTTAACTTTATACAAAGTTTTGATAGCAATGGTAGTAATAGCTTACTACACACACAATTTGGTTTTGTTTTTTTTAAATAAGTACTTGCAATTCTTTTAAACCACTGTTCTGCCCCTTTCATAAACAAAATCAGAAGACAAATTCAGACATACAAATAAAGTAAATGACCCTAGCATAAATTAGGAAATGCATTAATTCTGACATTGCTGAAGCTCAGGATCATAGAAGCATAGAATCATAGAATTGTTTCAGTTGTAGAAGACCTTTAAGAGTGTCAAGTCCAACTGTAAACCTAACACTGTCAAGTCCACCTCTAAACCATGACCCTAAGCACATCTACATGTTTCTTAAATACTTCCAGGGATGGTGAATCCACCACTTCCCTGGGCAGCCTGTTCCAATGTTTGACAACCCTTTTGGTGAGGATCAGGCAACTCTTTTGTAGAGCAGATTATTTCATAGAAATTAGAGAATATAGAACATAAAAGGAGTCCCAGGACTTTACCTAGTTCATCCCTGCGCTTTGAAGATACCTGAAGTTTCTCTAGCCCATATTTGTTTTAGCCATCAAATATTTAAAAACTCCTGAAACTTCCTAGGTACCTTGTTCAAGTGCTTAATTATGCTCAGATCAGGGAAAGGATTTGGGGTTTTTGTAGGGTTTTTTCCAATATTTAACCTAAACCTTCTTTATTTCAAATTAAAGCACTCATTTTTTTCAGTGCTTTGTCAGTGGACTTGGAGTATAATTGATCACTGTCTTCTTTACAACAACCTTCTACATACTTGAAGACTGTTATCATGTCCCTCTCAGGCTCTTCTGTTGTAGACTAAACAAACCCAATTCCTTCAATCTTTCCTCATAGGTCATGTTTTCTAAACCGCTTATCATTCCTGTTGCTCTCTTCTGGACACTCGCCAATTTGTCTACATCTCTTCAAAAAAGTGGTACCCAAAGTTGGGTCGAGTTCCCCAGCCGAGAGCTCAAAGTAGGATGGAATTCCTACTTCTGCCTGACACATCGCTTTTCTTTTAATTCACTATAGAATAATGTTGCTGTTCCAAAAAAAAGACATTACGTTCTTGAGTCATACTTGGTCTGTACTCCACTATCACCCTCAACTCCTTCTCTGCAGCACTGCTGTCTGGCCAGTAACTCTCTGCTCTGTATCTGTATGTGTGATTGTCCCTCCCTGGAAACAGCGCTTCACACTAATCTTTATTGAATCTCATTTCAGTGGTTTCAGATCATTCTTCCAATTTTTCAGAATAATTTTTAGATTCAGTTATGCCTTAGAAAGCACTTACAAACTCCCTCAATCTCAGAACATGTGAGATTTTGCACTGACAGTCTGTACAGTCATCCAAAATACTAACCAGAATGAATATAACAAATATCCATTTTAACAGTGAACTACTCACACCTCTTTCCAAACACTGATTTTCAGCCACTTTGTAGTACTTTCATTTAGGTCAATTTTCTTTAATTTACTTCTGAGAAAGTCGTATGTGGATGGGTCAAAATGCAGGATTAATATGCATCATATCTACTGCATTCTGTAAAAAGGATAGTTACCTTGTCAAGGAAAGTAATTAGAATGACTTGACATTCTTTTTCCTGATAAATCCATATTGGCTTTTTCTTATCATCCCTAAGTACTTATAAATTGAGTGCTTAGTAAATTGTTTCAGTATCTTTCCCAGTATTGATATGAGGCCAGCTGGACTTAATTTTTCAAGGTGTTTTTTTTGCTCTCTGCTTAAAGACAGACACTATATTTCTTCCTCCTCTGCTCCTCCAGGGCATCACCTATCTCTTACTATCCCTGAAAGATATTCAGTAATGTTACAGTGGCTGCTTTGCTTGTTCAGTACCTGTTCTTTATTGGTAAGGAAAAAAGGAACAGAGATAATACATGAAGGTGTTTCAAATTATGCTTTCAATAAATAAGATGTAGGTATACTACTTTTAATCCTTTTATGAATAATAGTACCAAATATAATAAGGAAAAAAGTCCTGTTAAGATGAGAAAACACAGATCTTCTCTCAGAACTGTGAGCAAATCTCTATAAGCAACAATATTCCTAAGAAAACTAGGATTTAGTGATGTAAATCACCCCTACATTTTTGTTATCACTTTCTTCTCACTAACAGTTGGACTATGAGGTCTAAATGTCCAGTCTCCTGGTTTCCCGAAAGATGCCTTAAGTAGTGGACTATCCTTCTTGACTATATTCATATTCCAGTTACTGAAAGAGTACAGCTGTTACAGCTTCTACAGTTACAGTTTGTAAAAGGGGACAGTGAAAAGTTTCTGAACACTTCAGAGTGTGTTATAGAAAAATCTGGATCAGTTTAATTAATCACATTTATTAATCTTTACTATTTACACTCTGTCAGTACCAGAAGCCTTTGTTAGGGACCTCAGGCTTATTGTTTTATGTACTTCAGGTTCTTGTTGAAAAAGTTTTTTTCTTTGCCCTCATGTATCAGTGTAGCCCCTGAGTGAACCTAGCCTTGTTTTAATTTTGACATTTTCTCCCTTTCTGCCATCGGTAAAATGTCAAATTCTGTTTTTTCTGGTAAATGAAAATCCTCTGAAAAGGAGGGGAAGAGGAATGTTTCTGCCAGTCTCTTAAATGCTGAAATAAGATAATTGGAAGGTGAATGAGACAATAAAAAATATTGCTTCATGTAGCCATTTATTCTCCACATGTACAAGTTTAAGTTCAACCAAACAGAGGCACCTCAGCTCTGAGAAGCTCTGAGTCTGCAAGCTTGCAAAACTCCCGTCCATGTCATTCAGCTGGGCAGGGACATATGAGACCTGAGAAGCATCACTGTTTATCAGTGATCCCACATATTGCCTTTCAAACAGTGTGATCAATTTGTTGACAGTTACATTGTAGATAGACCCCTTGCAGGATGTTTTAATGACAAAAAGTTAATACAAAGAAACGTGGACAAAGTCTTACCAGCATGATCAGATAGAAGATAAGGATCTTTTCAGTCAAAAATAAATTATTTACATAATCACCTCTCTAAGAACCATGCTTTCAAAGAAAGATCTTCTTTAACATACTTCCAAAATGATCTCCATAATAGAAAGACTGCAGTTAAAGACCAGCTCAGTTGCAGAGAATCAAAACACTAAAACAGAGCTCTTTGGTGCTACTGGTTCAGCACTTTTTAGCACTTAGATGATGAACACTATAAGCTGTAAAATACTAGTGCCTAATTTCATGAGAAATTAGGTGCCTGTGTGGAAATCAGGCTAATAAACACCTTTAAGGATCTAGGCCTTTATGTTCAAACACAGATAAAATATGCAGTCTAAGCAGACCTAATGTGTAATAAGTGGAGATTTTGTCTGTTATGTAGAACATCATTACCGATTTTCTCTCTTCCAGCTGGGAGCATGCAGGACAATAGTCTGAATATGCTTCACCAGAGTAAAAAGAAGATGTGACTGCAGTCGTGGGTTTGGTGTCACTTGCTTATGTTTCCATTCATAAAAGCCACAAAACTCAGGCATCAAAAAGATTTCTACACTTTTGAGCCTAAGACCAAAAGGATCCTTTAAAGATAGGCCAGATATCACTGCATTTGACTAAATTATAAAGCTTCTGTCCACTGTCAAAAGTTTTTTGTTTACACATAACACCAAAAGCCTATAGGATTTGTATGTTAACAATGTCAAATTACTGAATCTAGATTCCAAAGTTTCTGTCCTCCAGCAATGTCTACAGCCTGAGGGTTTCACCTAAACTCATCTCCTGCTAAACCATGCAAGTCCAGACAGAAAAGGATCATGCTGTACTGTCGGTAAAGCTAATTTGTCATCTATTTTTGCTATGAATTGAAAGGGAGGAGGAACCTCAATCTACCATACTACATTATCAACCTAGCATTTGATTTAGCAATATTTAAAAGCTCATTTGCCTAATGATCTCACAAGTTCTATATTGTATACTGGAGCATGAATTATGGTGCAATAATTCACACTCAGAAAACCCACTCTTCCTTGATCTTTGGCATGGTGCCTCACAGCTTACTACCTTTGAAGTATTGAATAGTAATTTGCATGCTGTTGTGTCTTGCTATTTTTTGTTAGTATTCTTTACTACAATTGGAATGGTAAGTGCTCCAAGCTGATGAATTTCGATAACCCAAATTGGTGTATTTACTGTAAAGCACAGTCACTTTGGAAAGTCCTAATTGGTAGTTCATAGCTCCCTTCTGTGCACATCTACAGTATGCGGATGCAGGCCAGAATTTGGAAGTAACAAGCTGTGAATTATGAGCAAAGACATCGTAATCCAGCCCTTCATGTAAACTTTGAAAGATCTATTGGGACTTCTGAGGGGAAAAAAAAATTGAAGGGTGAATTTTAGGAAACTGTGCTGGGAGGAAAATCTAGGTAGATTTTTACTATTATCTAGAAAAACAAGAAGGTAAAAAATCAGTGCATCTTGGCAAAGGCAGCACTTTTCTACACATAGGATTAATAATTTCAAATTACTATCTCAAATCCTTTTATTGTTTATTTAGAACAGTCCTGTCAAAATACTAACGTGTATATGTAATATGGTTTATTTATTATAATTTTAAATTCCTCTAGGCATTTTAAATTATATCTTATAAGATCCTAAAGCTTTTCTCCTTACACAGACATGTATAAAGGACCTCTATTAACCAATCAACTTTAGATAGCCTTGAGCATAACACTGAAGCGTACTCAAAGCTAAAAATCTGATGTCAACTACTTAAATTCAGTACCTCAGAACAAATTGCACTGAGACTGTGCCCATTATAGGATCTGTAACAGTCAGGACCTCAGCAAAAGTAGTCATTTTGTTCCAACATCCAAAGCCTAGGCATCAGATTATTAAGTAGCAATCTGCGCAACCTATATGGAGAAATTTCAGCAATATCTAGAGTGGATTAGTTTTAACTTAGATATCATCACAAAAAATAATGTTTAATCCTAATTAATATTTCTAATATTTACTCAGGTGTAACAGACTGCAACCACACTCAATTTAACTTAAGTTTGTCATCAATGGAATGGCTATGATTACTGGCATTATTAGAGAAGTTCTCAGAAACCAAAATATCAAAAAGCATGACATACTCGGAGGTAATAGATCACTACAGCTATACAAATGCTGGTCAGCAATAAGTACCACCTATCTACTAAGTCTCCTGCTATCCAGTGGGCTCAGAGAGTTCAGGAGAGTGCTCCCGTTAGCAGCTTTCTGGGCCAAATAAGAGATGTAAGTAGGAGCTGACAGCATCTTCTCTCAAGTTAGTGATTTTCTGGTGCCATATGTCTGGATAAAATGTAGATTCAGATGAGAATTTCATCCTATCAGCTCCCAAGTCAGGAACAGAGCTGGGTCGTGAGAAGCTGGTGCCCACATGTTCTTTCTGCCACCTCTTTGCCTCCTCCTTCCCCACTCTGCCCTGCAGCATTGAAGGTAATGTGGCACATTTTGATTCTAGGGCTGTGTTCAGAACCCCAGGTTCAGTTCTGGGGTTTTCTGAGCTCTCTCAGATCTGCAACAAGACACATCATGTCTGCCTGCTGCTCATGCACCATTGTCCCTTAGACTTGATTAAACCAAAATCTATTATTTCATTTTGAAACCCATGTCTTAGATCATCAGAAGATTGTGACATGCTTCAAAGTTTTGATTAAACATAGAATCAGTTTGTTAGCTGAATTAATGCTGGAAACGATCCCTTCAGTAAAGGAGTCTCATTTTCATTTTAACCAAGTGCAAATAGACCTTACAGATAACCCTTGGGTTGGCATGGGGCACTGAATTCTGCCCTCTGTAGTCCAAGGTGTTTCATTCAGAAAGTCCAAGAGGGCTGATACTGTATTCCATTCCCCTAACTCTACAGGCCATTAAATAACTTCATTGCCCTCTGACAAACTGAAAACCAATTGTAAAGTTGAAAAACAATTTCTAGAATGTTTCCTCCTGTCCAGGGCCTCTGCAAGAGCAGTGAATTTAGTAGAGAAAGACCACACCCACTATTCAGAGGAAAGCAAAAAGAAAAAACAGAAGCTTACCCTCACAGCTTTCCCTTAATCTGATTAATAAAAAAATATTTAAAAAAACCTTCCTGACTTCATTTTAGCAATCAAATTAAGTAGTCCAGTGATCAATTATCTTTCAAGGAAGGTTTTTAACATTGCTTGTTATGGGATTATTTCTATCTGTCCTCAATAGTATTCACACAGTTCTCTGTAGTACATTCATTTTAATGGGTTTCTCTTTGAGCTCTCTACTGATCCATTAATAATGCTGAAAATTAAAAACAGACTTTAAACTGTTCTGTACCAGAATTAAAAAGTTTGACACATTTTCATTTTCACTGGTTTGTTATCCATGTGATAATTTTCTTATGCAAGCAAATATGAATCAATCTTTACAGAAAAGACTCATGACATAGTGTATCAAATGCTTTAACAAAAGTTCACTTATAACTCCCATGAACTTTTCAATTACTTACAGAGCAGTTCTCTCTTGTGAAAACTCAAAAGGAAAGGCCAGGCAATCAGTTTCTGCTGCAGACTTCCCTTCAGTGGAAAGCATTCATTTGGTGGCCATGGTCAAGTTGAAGGTTACAGAGACCTGACCACAAGGATTTCTTGAGATCCAAGAAAAATTAAAAAAAAAAAATCTCTCTCATATTGTATAGCATCTGGAACAGGCAGGACAAAGCACTGAGGAGATACTGGCTCCTCTGCAGTTGCATGTGTGTCTGAAGACATTCTGCCCTTCAAATCAGCCACTTAAACACAGTCTTTCTCTCTCCCACAGTCCCACTAATGACAGCCAGTGCTTTGGGGAAAAGGAAAAGGGTCAACTACATTTACTTTTGCCAAGTACTCTTTCTGCTGCTATTTTTCAACCGCACAAGGTGTTTGTCTCTTCCCAATTGCTCATCCAAAGATATTTTCTAAGGAGCCTTTCAGAAGTACTTGCTATTTCATGTTTGTACAGCTCCAGGAGCAACAGCAATATATATATACATACACAGACATATGCATATTAATGTATACATATGCACATATATCTACATAGACTTCAATACTAGGATATCCCATTCAATAAATAAAAGGACATCACAGAGGTTTGCCCATGGTAATAGGAATAAGACTGATAGTTCCTCGGGATAAGGCAGAAATAAAGTCTCTGACTGAGGCTACTGGCAGTCCCTTGACCAACCTACACTATCATCATGTGCTTGAACTTTGACCAAAGAATGAAAAGATTTGTAGCTGAGTCTGGCACTGAAGATCCTATGAAAAACTACATTGCTGTATTCATGTTCTTTTTCTTTATAAATATAATGTCTAAAATCAATAAATCAATCCGTTCATTACTTGGGGAGAAATCATATGATCAGCCATAGATCTATTTTAATTAAGTAACAATATTGTTGTTTAGAGGTAGTCCTGGGAACAGTTCCAGCTTTCAAGAAAAAATATCACTGGAAATAAATTATTAGAGCTCTTTGATTATTTTATATGTGGTCCTGTAAAGCAGTGATAGTACTAAGAAAAACAGATTCCTAATTGTATATGGTTTTATGCTCCACTAGCAATGTTCCCTAAATTTACAAAGTTATTAGAATACAGAAACTGAACTCATTAATTATTTCTTAAGTCATTGGGTCATTGGTTTAGACTCTCTCTGCATAGGAACTCATGCTTCATGCTAGGGTACATGTAGAAAATCAATTTTGTGCTTAGAAAATAGAGCATTCAGAAGATCATATGGCCACAAGTAATTAAAGAGCTAAAAATGCTAGATGATTCTGTAGGAAAAAAAAATAAAAAATAGCAACTTCTGCAGGCTTCAGTTTCAGATAAAAAAAAAAAATTATGTTAGAGTCAAAGCTTTATCAGACAACCAGACATTCATATTTTCTGTCATTAATTCAATTTTCTAAACTGTGATTAGCATATATTTTCTAACTAACTGGTTTAAAAATGGGATGCACACTGCTACCAGTGAGAACTGCAATGCAATAATCAGTAATAGCATAACAAGAGATATATCCTAATGTTTGCAGCACTCTATAGCTGATCATGTGCCCAAATAGGACATTTTTCTTCCTCTGAATTATCAAGTTCAGCATATATTTTTCAGGCAACACATACAAACACTTCCGGGAGATGATCAAACTTTTGTGTTCTTTACTGAACCTATTAATAGCATTTCAGGTAAAAAGTTGATACTTCGCAGTGCCTGAGTGTGGTGTACAATGAGTTTCGGTGAGGAGCTCTCTATGGGTTTTCAGTTTTTCCTGTTTCTTGGTGCCCCTCCCAGTAGCGAGCTCAGTAGGAAGGGAACTGCAGATTGGAAGCCTGGGTGGATCCTGTGTTTCTGAAAGAAGGGAGAAAAGGTGCTTTATACATAAAACCAGGAGAGTTTTCCCAAACATGTAATTGTGATCACATCATTCAAACGCTTGGAAATAAGAAGACCCGTTCCTCCTGGCTGTGAATGAGGCTGGATGATATACAAAGCAGTATGAAATTAAGGAGTGAGGTCTCATGCAGACTGAGGAAGGAACATAAACATTAATATAACAGCATAAGCATTAGTGAAAAAGACTAAAGAGGGGAAAAGGCTATGAGAATCTCTGAAATTCAAGAGAGATTCAAGAGGGGAGAGTGTAGCATTGCAAGAGGGGAGAGTGATGTTGTCAGCAAAAACCTGCTCACAGTGACTGCAAGAATCCAGAAAATGCCGAAAATTCCTGGATTCACAAAGGGACAAATTTTAATTACAAGATGATGGGGAAATGGAATATTTTTACACATCCTCATAGGAAGAAATCTTAATATTTGGAAAAAAGCTGTAAGTGTATATGAAGGACACAGGAGAGTAGACAGAAAAGGTAAATATTTAAATATTCCACAGACCATTATGAGTACCTTGAAGTTTTGCTACAGGTGATAGCAAGAGAAAAGATGTCAATATTAAGATTGGTTTCAGACATATTCAAGAAATGAAATGAGATTAGACTGGACTATGCCCCTGTCACAACCTCAGATGGAGATAAAAGTGCAACTTTAGTTTGTAGCACAGGAACAAGAGCCCAGATGTCAGCTCTCCAGCAGCAATAATGTAGTCTTAACCTAAACCACAAGATTCTTGTGCCTTGGCACATAGCTAAAACACAGGCTTCTGTCTATAAGTAGTCAATAAGCTAAGAGGTAGAAAATATGCATATATTCAGGCATGCATCCTCACTGTCCTGAGAGGCATCTAGCCTGGATTATAGCTGGAGGGAGGGAGGATACTACACTTAGTTTACCATTCTGCTCCAGAATGGCAATTCTTGCAACTGCAATTCAAGCTAAGGTGGAAAAAAATAAACCAAATATCATGCTTGCTTTTTTTTTTTTTTTTTCCCTGAAAAGGGCATGAAAAAACACAGGTCTTTCTTTACACTGGAGCTGAACATAAGTTTATGCTGTATTACAACAATAATAGTGGTGAGCTGTTCATAACAGTAATAACTTATTTTCCTTGGTAAACCTCAAGATACTTTTGTTATCTCCAAAAGGTAAGTGTTGTTGCATCAAGTTGCAATGCAGAAAAGCAAAGACAGAAGGAGTTAATTTGGAAGCACCTCCTGTGCCCATAGGTACTGTCTGCTCTGATGTCAAAGGCTTTGCAATGAAAGAAGCCAGAGTAACCTACTGGAGCAGGAAGAGACTGGTAGCAATTAATGGGGAAGTTTGTTTCTGCTCTGCAGAAAGGCAATTGTCTAGTTAATCCCTTTCCTGCGGGGACTAACAATGACCTGTGCCCAGCAACACTAGGCTGCTGTGTGACACTTGCCTTCTGCGGGTTGAGAGCCAGCCAAATACCTCGTACAGCTCAGCTCACAACCATACTATTTTAAGACTTCCTCCTCCATGGAATTCCTTCAGTCCTGATCATTAGGTGCCCACTTGAAAAATATTTAGGGCAAGGGCAGTTCCATGCTTGCTACTATGTACTATATTTTTTTCTTCTGCTGTTAAGAAAACGCAGTGTTGTTACTGCTCTGGATCAGGGCAAGGGCTTAATTTCTACCCGTATTAAATAAGCAGCAGGTACTAGAGATGCTGTGTTTTGTTACATGATAGTGAACTAACTATAAACCACAGAGGAAGCCGAAAAGTCACATTTGATTTTGTAGTTCAACAAGTATTTGGACTTCTTTCGACAGTTTTCTGCATTTCACAGTCAGTCATTCATGCCACTGAGTTTAAATTATATGAATTAAAAACTGTTTGGCAATCTTCCATTTTGTGGAACTCTGTGGCAGGGCGTCGTTTAAGAAGCTTATTGTCGGACCAGTGCCATGATATGCAGACATGCCTGACAGCTGAATTCAAGCTTCTTCATGTTGTGGCTTATATTTTAATTACTTTGAAGAGTACTGTACTAAAAAGGAAATGCCAGATAGACTGTATCATGGAAGCCAGGGGAATATTGCAAATCATCAGAACCTTCTGAGGTGAAACAAAAATTAAATTGGGGAATGTTGGGTGGAAGAAAGATTCAGGGTTTATAACAAATTTGGTAATAAAAAGAAGTGTAAACAGCCCCTACTGCATGATCATTGCCTTAGACAATATTGTTTTACCAGAGACCCAAAGGCAAAACTTCTGTCTCAATTTCCTTAATATAGATGGTAGGCAAATTATTAGAAATTTCTTCAAAGACCAAAACTTTAAAATTCACCATAGGAGATGAAAAACTTTATTACTGTCCTTTCTTAAACGTCTGGAATACAATTAAACCAGACTTTTTGGCTAAAAATTGATAATTTTTTCACTTTCCAAAACACTAATCTAGTATTTTTATTTTTAAAAATCAGTGAGGAAAAGCTTGATCAGTTCTGCGTGGAGAAAAATGTTGAGGAAGAATGGAAAGCTGACTGAAAATCTTGCATAGAGAAGACAGATGATACACACAGGAAGTCACTTGTGTTTAGAAAGTTGAATGCACAGAAAAATAACCATTATATCCTTTCCTTTCTACTCAGCTAATACCTGAACAAATGAACCATGCCTAGTCCTCTAGCAGATGCTTTGCTCTGAGCTGTATTAGAAGAATACTCCATTATTTCCACCACTTATACAACCCAACATCGTACAAAATAAAATCTAGTATGAGTTTCACAAGTTATGAGCCATTCACTGCCCTTGGTCTGGGTGAGGAACTCCCATTGATCTTGGGGAGAAATGTGAGCATTAGAAAGCCCTCAAAAATAAACTGCAGACCAATCCTCCAGCGGCAGGAAATGGACTAGATGAATGAATATGCCTGTTCCATCTCTAATTTCTATGACTAAAGTATGTGATCAAAGGCAACACAAGGCTCTAAGTATTACCACATTCAAAGGAATCATGTCCAAGGACTAACACATTTCAATAAGTGAGAGGCAAATGCCTTAGAAATTTCTCCAGTCAGTGGCTGCATTTCCCTTGCGTTTTGCCAGGTTGTTCCTATATGTAGAGGGATTCGAAGCTTGTTGCGTAGACCTTATAATACTAGACAGAGATTATATCAGGTCTCCCTCCACCAGTGCTATTTTTAGAAAAAGGGAATGTAATTTGTATCTCTGAAAATAATTCTTCTAAAGTTAAATCCAGACACAGATACTTACTGTTTTAATTATCACTTGCAGAAAAATCGGATATAATGAAAGTTCAAAGTAAACTAAAGGGTCTTACAGGGTAGAAGGAGATATATTATTCACGTAAGAAACACATATGATTAGATCCCAGTACTTCAGTGAGAACTGTGTGAATCAATGAGCTATGGGAGAATGACTGTCTACCTGCTTTTTCTCTGCTGACTTTTCAACAGTCCAGAGGATCAAGGCCTAGCTTGACTTCTGTGGCAACACCATGACATAGTGACCCCTTCGGTAAAGTCATGTGTCTGATTTTCAGAAAGCAAAGAGTGATTCAGGCCACCTATTAGGGCTTACAGATCCTCAATCCATGTGCAATCCCTGAAGGGAAAGTTGTATTCAGGCTACGCTGCAGAGGAATATAGTTTTGCTGGTGAACCTATCTACTCCACTTTGGGACAGGGTCTCTGAGAAATGGGTTTTCTGCAAGACCGAGTGTGGTCTTGAAACCAGATGCCAGAATGGACATTTAAGTTCATTTATGCATGTTAGCGGGTCCAAATACATCTTTGAAGTCTGCAGTTTTGACATTCTGTGGAATATGCAGGTAGTTTGTATTCCTGGTAGTTCCACACACTACCATAGACTCTCACTTGGAGTGTTCAAAGAAAGGGAAAGGATCGGAGAAAGGAAGAGTTGCTGTTGTTTGGATGTTTTCTTTCTCCATTCAGATGTCACTGTGAGGTTTATCTCCCTAGGAGCCCACCAAATATTTGTTCTTTCTTGTCTGAAGATTCTAGAAGTCTTTTTAAATCCACAAGTTTCTCTCATTGCATGCAGCAATATGGAATTACTGACATGAAAATCCCACTCATGTTGAAATGAGAATAAATTCCTGTAAGGATGTACATTTTTTCCATTCCTAGAATTTTTGTCTGTGTTTCCAGGAGTGCATGATCTCTTTTACCTTCCTTATTCTTTCCCTTACACTTTGTAGCTTACTAAAACATGTCACAGTCTACCCTTTTGCAAGGAAGAGGGAAACAATAGTATATGCAGTACTGTTATTAACAAAAAATTAGTGTCTGCTAATGACATAAATATGCTAGTGATTGTTGAACTGAGGTCCAGAAGAGTAAGCATATAGGGATGAAATTTCTGCTTTTGGACTCATTCTACCATGACTAGTCTATTAAGGCATATAAATGATGGTTTCAATAAAAACTGGTGGAGGAAGAAATCTCTACATTCCATCAGCTCTTTACAAGAGGGTCTTTGTTGGGCTCTTGTTTCAGGGTCTTGGCTATTTGCTATCAATACGATGTCTGTGTTACAGTTGACACAGATTTTGTAAAAAAATCCTGCCTCCTTGTAAAGAGTTTGGGATCATCTCCTAACTGTCTGACATAAATGCCACACTCAAACTGAATGAGTAGCAGGATAACCCTCTGTTTCCCATTTTTTCTCTACTTCTCTTCTCCCTTCCTCTCCTTGCCTCTTACAATCCCCACACACTTTTCAGCAAATCATTGAATTGTCTCCACTGGCTTTCCTACTGCCATGGTTTTATTATGCTTACAACCATTTTGTGTTCTACTGCTTGATTAGACACAGAGGCTCAGATTAAATACATTGATAACCATCACCCTTGAAGGTATAACTAGGCACAAAGCAAATTGTTTTTTCATGTACATTTTAATAGCTGCTTCATTTTATATGGCACATTCTTGGCTCCAGAAAGCTATCAGAAAAGCGCTCTTGCACTGAGGAGGGAACACATACTGTAGCATTATGCAGCACACTTCAGCAAGTGAACAAGTTCTAACAATAGCACTGCAGAGCAAGAGCTGTTAAAAACGGCTTCTAATTTTACTCAACTGGAACAATACTGTTCAGATCTTTATTTTTATCCTTCTTTACTCTGGGGACAAGGTGTTAACTCATTCGAAGGGTATGGCCCTTCAAGTCCACACCACAAAACAACCACAAGACAATTGGTCTTTGTGTTTGCCTCTCTTTACCATGAGTTACTCAAATCTTCAATTAACTAAACAGAGAAGTGGCAATCAAGTCACTGTGAGACACTGGAGACTTGCAGTCAATAATCCTCAGGAAGCAGTCAGGCAACTTCGGCCAACTAAATCCTTACAAAAGATTGCATGTAATTTTCCAAACAGATATTTCCGATTCTTCAGAATGCTGTTTCTAGGTATATTTTGTCTTTAACTTCACTTATTTTTACAATCTTTATAGTTTCTATTTCCCAGATAAAAATATCATGTTCATTAAATATCTTTTCCTTTTAGGAGTTTTAATACAATTTCACTTCCATTTATTCCAACAGATATTGATTAACCCTCTTGAAATGTATTGTGCAGACTTGGCATAAGCATTTTGATCGGCTTATAAAACAGAGAAATCAGAAATCCTGGAAATGTAGGAAAAGACTTGGTGTAAGATACGAAAACTTACAAAACCAAGAATTATCCTGCAAGAGAAGAATATTTCACTAACCTCTACGGTCAGTTCTAGGGGACACTTGTGATAGAAAAGCATTGGTGATACAGAAAAACATAATGGTTAAAAGTAAAGAATCACTGCAGTTCAACTATGGACATAATTGTGTCAAAGAAAATGAAAATAACATTGCCAGTGAAGCTGGTTTTAGAAAAAGGAATTTCAGGGTGTATGTTTGTTTGTTTGTTTTGGGTTTTGGGGGTTTGGGGGTTTTTTTGTTTGGTTGGTTGTTTTTTTTTGCAATTAAATCTTTAGTTGGAAAATTTTGAAATTAAGATTAATTGGTTTTAAAAAATACTTAAAATAGTAAAATTAAGTACTTCTTCTATGCAAACTTTTTTCTGATTGTCAGCTCTAACACTTCTAAGATTTCAATTTTTTGGCCTTAGGTCACCTGGGAAGTAATCCCTTTTTCCTGATGAATTTTAGTAACTGAAATAACCTTCAGAAAATAAATATTACAAAAAAAAAATAATGTTAATTTTTAAAAATCCATTTTTATTCCATTTCCAGACATTTCCACATAAGTACCATGATCTCAATTCAGTACTTTTAACTTTAGCAGTATCTAACAGCATAAGAGAGTATTGGGTAAAAGGTTGATTTTCAAGAATAACAAAAAAGTGTCAGTTTTGGTCTCACATGAAATGTTGTCAAACTCAGGCTGAAGACCTGGTTCAGGTGATTTCACATTCATGAGGCAAATAAACTTGCATTTTAACTGTCATCTTCTTAAGTGTTTGAGCTGTTGCCCTTGTGTGTGAGTTGTTCCCTTATCTTCCAGTTTGCTTCTTCCTCTCTCTGTATGGAAAATTTTTGTAGTTCTGTAGTATTCCAGATCTTCCTTCTGATTTATCATGTTTTGCAAGAAAAACGGCCTGTTAATTAGTTTTTTTACTCTCCATTGGAGAAATTACCTAATTTGGCCAAACAGTGAAAGCAGACTAAAAAAGAATCAAATAGCACTATCACACAGTATTTTATGTCCTTTGAGTCATGCATCTGTCTCACTTTACGTAACTACTGATAGTTTCCTAAAGGGAAACTGGATACATGCAGTATGACCAAGCAGACACCCTTTTTCACAGATGTCCATCTGATATCAGATACAGATATAACTTCCTTCCATTGTGCAGCTTCTTATGCTGACAAACCAATTGCCTGCTATTGGTTCTGCAGTCTTTTGTCAGCCTCTCCTGTCATCCCTCCCCCCTAAAAGTATGTGGCTAGAAGGGGATCTCTGATGAAAGAAACATTTCTTTCTCTCTTGTCATTGCCTTCGCTTTCTGCCTTGCCCATGTGATCCAAGGAGACTGAAATAAATTACAAAAAAAAAAAAAAAAAAAAAAAAGCAATCATTTGGAGACTTTTTAAAATATGCACTTGTAACTCTGGTCAAATGAGCAGCATGGAAAGAAGTAATATGTAAAAATATTAAAGCAATTGGTAGAGCTTATGTTTTGGAGCTAAGAAAAAGAAGTGTCAAAGCAAAAATCCAGGTTTTATAGACCTCTTCCGGTCCTGCCAAAACATCTAAAAATGTATAGATAGGCCTGGTCAAATGGAGGATGCTAACATGCAAAATGAAATGTACCATATTTTTTTTCTCATAACAAGCCTGCAGTCTCCTTTGACCTCTACAAATTTCCACTGAATATAATGTACTACAGTTCTGCCCCAAGCCTTTCCATGTTGTTCGTTGTCAGGCTCATTCAATAAGCCTAAGGTCATGAGACTTTGAACAGATCAGGTTCAAAGAGAGGCTGGAAAGCCCAAAACTAGTATCCTTTTTGTCTATCCTAACAGAGAAGGTGAAAATTAAATGGGCATGGAAACTGAATTCCCTCTCATCCCTAGAAAGTTGTTACAGACAGATCAGGATGGAGGAAAGTTGTGGTGTAGCTGTGTTGCTGCTAATCATGCTCTCTCTTATGTGACTGAAGACTTGAATCAGGAGGTTCGTCACTCCAGCAATTTTCAGAAATAGTAAACTACTTTGAGAGCAAATATACATTCTGTAAAGTGGCAGTAAAATTAGAAGGAATCTAGCACTGTGTTTTGGTTTGGCACATCACCACTACACTGTAAGGAAGTTGTAATGGATGGACACTGAAGTCATATTTTGCAGACAAAACTTATGAGACTGACTAGAAATTATTACACAGACTGGCTGAAATTCTAATGAAGGATCTAGAAGAAGAGCCCAACGGTCACGTAATATGCACTGAATGGCATCCACAGCTACTTGCTGTGATGATTTTCCAACCATGACAATTCAAAGTTCAGAAGAGAAAAAGCATTTATAACCAGTATCCAGAATAATGGAAAGTTAATACTTGTCTGTGTCCATTTTCCTGAGCCAATATCATCCCTGTGCTTCTGCTTTCTTAATTAAGACGACTGTCATGAGATGGGAGTATTTCATGTATTGGTAGGACTACAATTGACAGAGGGGTGAAGAGATGAGATTGTTGTTAGTTTGAAGCTAGTTTTGAGATACCATGATGAAGCCAGCACATGGAGCATGTTGTTTAAATCAATACAATATGCTAGCATGTAGTTTCTAAAACTAAATAAAAATTTATGCTCAGAGTTAATTCATAAATTGCTGAACCTATTAACTTCAGAGCTTCTCTAAAGGTACATTTCCCTGACAATAGGTTTAAAATGTTGTAGAATGGAAGAAGAGCCAGATGAGCTCCAAGACTAATTTTTAATTTTCACCACTATTTTTCCATTATGGTTGTTTTTCTTAACCCAATAATCCTAACAATAGTCTAAGGTTTAATCTTTACATTATGATTTGTTTATGAGAAGATGGTGTCTGATGGCTAACACTTTAGCCACATGAAACAACAAAATCTCATACAGCAGAACTTTAAAGTGAGAAAACCCACAGGTCCTACTATTTTTTCATAAGTGGATTCTCTCTGTAAACATCCTTATTCTCTTTTTTCTCTTAGTATAATTTTTACTTTTCCCACCCAGGCAGATTACTTTCCATGGCCCAGAATGACGTTACCTCTTCCAAGAAAATATAGGCTTGGAAAATGAGACATTGTCATTACAAATTTATCAAGAACAATGTTCCAAGGAGCATCTGCAAATTTGATGCAGAGCAAAATGGTCATTTCCTCTCATAAACATAGAAGAAGTGGCAATGTCATGAATCTGTTCTTCTGTGAAAATTCACTCCTTTTTCACTGATGTTTTCTTGGTACTAAAATTAGACCTAACTCTGAAAACATCAGGAGGTATCATTGCATCTGTCAATGGCATTATAAAGCAATGTGAATATCCAGAACAGTCATCAGAAAAGAGTATGGAACTCAATAGCAGTGGCATGACAGAGAACAAGGAACTGCGTCCAGACCCAAAAACACTATTATTGAAATCCCAGTTGTTGCCTCCATTAGTTGTCTTGTCTTCTTTCTGCTTCACACATCACTTTGAAGCAGTAGTTACTCAAAAAAATGCAAGAAAACAATATTCGTCTCAAAATCAGACTGAGAGGAGAATCAGAGCTTAGTCTCCAAAAGTAGGTCAAGGACTCTGTTTGTAAATACAGCAAAATGTTAGAGCTGGCAGGCCATAAGCAGCAAAGGGGGACAACCAGGCAGTGATACCAGCCAGTGGCAGACAGCCATTTCCCAAAAGAAAGGTACTTTCAGACTCTGGGTCCCAGAAGAGGAAATCAGCAGTCATATCTCTGGACATTCAAAATAAATCTTCTTCATTAGATTGCACTTATATGCACTTGATTTTTCACTAGAGTTAATTTTCCATTACCTTATTTTCCTTGCAGGCTGAGGAAGAAAATACAAGTTGAGTATTTTGGCACTTCAGAAGAAAAAGTAGTGAATATGCAGCCTGGAAGGGCTCAAGGGTTCCTGTTCCCTTCTGTAGATATAACAAAAAAAAAATAATGGAAGCTTGACTGAAACGAGTGAATAAATGAATTTACAAGGGATAATCTAATTTGTGTCTTGGACTGCCTGCAATTATGAATGTTTACTGACTAGTCTGTCTGGCTTTTGGAGGGGTGCAGTGCAGGAATCCCTGGAGCAACCCAACTCAAATAGAATTATCGGTCTTTTTTTTAAAAAAAGCCCAAGCAGAATGCTAAACAGTGCAAAACTTACAGCGTTACTGATGGGCTTAACATGATCTGAATTGAGCAAGCCTTATACACACAGTGGTCCTCTTCACTGCCTAGGAACTACTAGCATGAGTAAGGGGATATCAGGAATGACTGGATGCTCTATTCTGCTGAGATAAAAAACAGGTGGCCAAAGTCCAATCCAGCAGCAGACGAAATCATGTGAGTACACTTACCAACTTCAAAGGCACAGCCCACATGTTTAATGTTAAGGATGTGCTAAAGTCTTTTGCTGAACTGGAGCCCATGAGATATCTGAGGTCTTAATTCCCAATGATTTTGGGGTTAGCTGAAGTAGCGTGTTAAGCCTGTATTTCCCCAAAGGATACCATCAAGATTTTCTCCTACTGCTTCGGTAAAAAAAAAAATAAAAAAAAAATCTTAGAAAAAGTTTTCTTTTAGAAATCATGTAGTCAGTCTTAGGAGAGAACTTTCCCACAAACAGTCTTTTAAAATAATAATTAAAAAACCCAACAACAAAACACTAAAAGATTTATCTCTATGGTCCCAGTCTGCTACAGATAGGATCATTAATGCCCATATCTTGCATGCTAATGCTTAGAGGTACTGTATTCAGCAAGGAAATGAACAGCTAGAGCAGACACAACTTTTTAATCTATTCACTCCATGTTTTTAAGTAGCTAACTACTTGCATAGACTCCATACACACAGAACTGTGCATGTCTGTTTGAGTGTGCAACCGCTCCTGTACATGCAAGCCACATGGTTGCACAAATCAAAAGATAGCTGGGCAAGTGGCCATTTGTACATATAAATATCCCAATTACAGACCAGTCTTGGCAGGAATACCTACAACATAGACAGTTACAGTTAGTATGTTTGAATGCAGAGCTTTGTCTTTCCTTTTTGAATATATAGAAACGTAGGAGAAAGGAACTCCTGGAGATGAGAATCTGTCTCCTGAAATCTTAGACAATGTAGTCCATTCCTGAGATGATTGAGCTTCTTAGTGAACTCTACCAGGCCTCTTTTTTTATCCCTGTCATTCCTTGTCAATAAGGAACTCATTCTAATTTCCAGTCTGAATGTATTCATGTGCAGTCTATGAACAACTACTCCTGTGCCAGTATTGTCCTTTACTTTAACCAGCTCTTCTGTCTTCCTGGGTTTTCCCTCTTTCATGTATATGTGTACAGAGAAAAATTCATTCATCTCCCCTCTCAATCTTTTTCTCCTTATGAACTAATTGGATTCACATTTCTTCATCTGTGCAGGCACAGCCCTTAGACAGGTGTGGTGCTCAGACTGCATCACCTAAGGAACAATTCAGGCTGGCAGAGTGATTTAGTGACACACCTGTGAGTCAACATTTCTGCCCAGCTTTCTCTGTGCTGAAAGTCAGCAGTCATCTGGCTTATGCTCTTTCCAGCAGTCATTGGCTCCTGGCTGTTTAAAGTACTGCATTATAACTAGTGGAAATAATAGCCCTTTAAGACAAAGATTTCATCTAAAAAGAGAATCCAGCTTTTAAAAATTGGATTATAATTTATTCTAACAATGCAATTCCTGCTCTTTAGTATGAACAGAGCACTTCACGGTGTTTGCCTGGGATCTCATTAGACAGTAGTCTCCTGTTGATGACAGCACTTTGCTCTATATCTGCTGTTCTACATATGCTTTTCATGCCTGACCATTGAGTATGTTTCCTGGCTCATCTCTGAAAGACCTACATATTCATTTAAGCCTTCACATCTATCCTAAATCCAACAGTATGATTGCTTGGTCCCCTGCACTCAGGAACGTGTGTTGCACACCAAAGTCACTACTCACAACATATTAAGAAATAACATCCTGTGGTCTTTTATTATGAAGCAATTAATCCTGGAGTATGATTCATTTAACTGTTTCTTGCATATTTGTTTCAGCTGTCTGAAGCATCTCATGAGGGATGGAAAGGTACTGTAACATACTCAGGGATTTTATCTCCTCTTTCAGGGTCCCAGCTGCTTTATATTTGCAATAGGATATACTGCATATGTGTATGTCAACCCTATAAATGCTCATAAGCATTACTATTTCCTTCATCATCAATGCAGTTTCAACTATATGGGATAGTTGTTTTGATGTATTTAGTATCAGCTTATTCATATTGCTTTCTAATGGATTGTGGTGAGATCACATGTTCATGTTGCACCCAAAGATGAAGTTATTGGATTTCTGTATTCCAAAAGCTCAGACATTTCATCCTTTCCAGTATGAACATACCTCTTTCTCCATATATCAGAGCTCTGGTGACAACTGCTGTGGCCTGCTTCCTTTACTTCTTCTCATAGCCCATCTTCTAAGACTCCATGTGATCTGTGTCCATACAACACCTTACCTTGATCTTCAATTCTAAAAGTTGCCTAAATTCATTCTGTGCCCACATGCACAAAGACCCTTGTTTCTGCAACACTACACATAAGAATTTGAAAGTCTATCCCTCCAGGAACACTGGGGAGCCTTCAATACCAGAGTTTAAGCTTTCCCTCCTTCTAGTGCCAGGTGCACTTAAAAATTAATCAAGATACAAATCTTGAACAAGGGCACCACCATGCTTTGTTCATGTGAGAGCCCGTCAGACAGACACATCTGTTTTTCACTTACACCTGCCCAGTCTGCCTTATCCCCAGTCTCAGCTGGCACAGAAAACAAAACAAAAAAAACAGCTTCACATTAGCTGAAACAATCCTCTTGACTTTTTTTGGGTTTTTTATCCTAAAGACTCGTTACTTTTATAGACTTATGATACATATTTGATTTTCCCTAAATTTCAATAGCAGAAGACCTGTAGTAATTTACTGCAGACATTTAAGGGAGAGGGAAATAGACTGTCGCTACTAGAGTGTCACTTACATGTTTTGCTTTGGGCATCAATTTGTGGTGCTTGGTCCCAAGGAACAATCTCAGTTGTTTAAAGGTGTGTCTATGTAGACATAGCCACCATAGTTCCAGGGCTGCTCTGCTTGATAGTACTTAAAGCCTGATATATCATTTACATTTTTCTTTACTCCTTCAAATGCCTGTTTCTTGGTATCTCACCATACGCCCACTATGTGCTAACTGTCTCAAGAGTTCGCAGGCTTCTGATAAGCATGTGCAGAATCTAGAAAGATAAGTTAGGCATCCCTATAAATCACTGAACTTCTTCCCACCCTTTAGTTCCTAAACACTCTACATTTTTCAGAGTGCAGCTGGAGTCTCTCAAAAGTCAACAGATGTCTAGCATAAGAAGCACGAGTTTTCTCACCAGTTCTCTGTGCTTGTTTCAACAGGTGTATTGTTACCTCTCTTTTGCAGGACTGACAATTCCTTCTGTCCAGTCTTAACTGGAGATAATGAAACTCTCTCTGTTCTCTACATGTCCAATGTGTTTCTGTCTTCAGCTCACTGTGAAGCATCCTCATCCACCTCCTTTAATACATGCTTTCTTTGGGTTTGCATATTGGGTGAAAGCCAGGGTGACTGTTGTCCTTCCTTTTTCATATTGAGGATATTTTGCTGTTGGACTGGAGCACAGTCCTAAAATTTCACAAAGGTTTGCAGTTCCCTATTTTTCTACATGGGAAGACACTCATGCCATTCTTGTGACAGCTAATTGAAACTATTTTTCTAATTATAATTATTGCCTCAGAGCAAGTCACAAGCATTCACACCTACACAGTGCTAGATCATCATGCCCCAAGAATCCTATTTCTTAGAGAAAGAGGTGAGACAAAGGCATTCAGTACAGTAGCACAGAGAAAAGGAAGTACCAGCAGTTTCAGTACCTTTTTTTTTTCTCAGAATATAAATTCACACCACCTGGCTACAACTTCACCACCTGACAGTGGTCTGTCACAGTGTTGTTCAGTGGGGATACGCTCACCGAAAAGACAAGGAGTGAGAGAGAAGGGTAGAGCATGACCATCCTTTTCAAGCTCAGGTGAAGAAACTGGAGAAGGGGAAGAGAAAATTTTTGACCTAACAACCTCTCTGCACAGAGCTGAATCCGGTCAAAAGATCATCCAGCTGCAATCGTTTGGTGAAATTTTTTGCATCTTTTTTTCCTTTGCCGCATGCAAGCAGTGAGGAGAGGACCCAGCATAACAGTAACGCTCCCAAGTGGAAAGGTAGGAGTGAGAGGACGTTTTTCCAATTGTTATTATCAGGAAAGTGCTGGAGAATATATTCTCAGCTGTGTTCCACCCTTTCTCCTAACACAGGGTCCCTGCTCTAGCTCAGTGCTCCTAGTAGCTCCAGTCTCTTGTTTCATTAGTTTCTTATTGATGTCCTATGCTGGCCTATGGACTCAGGATATTTTCTTTGTACACCATTTGCACTTGGTCACATTTCCTCAGTCTAATATTGCCATTTACCATAGCTGTTGGGATTATATTGGGCCCAGCTATATAATATAGCTGAAATAAAAAATATTTTTATCCATCAAAGGAAAGAGGAGAACCTAAACAATTTTAGAGCAAGCATCAATGAATTTATGAGCAGGAAGAGGATCCCAGGCTATGGTCTGAGTTGGAAGTTAGTCTAACAGCATGGTTGCAAGACTCATTTTCCCAACAAATCAGGATAGCTGCATCCACAGTGCTTATTCAGAAAGATCTCTGCTTTGTGCTGTCCCCTAACTCAAATGTAGAGATTATGTGGAAAATGTTTGTTGATATTGCTAGAGCAATAGCAGAGACCATGCACACTGAACTATTTGAACAATCATCAGCCACTGCTCAAGCTAACACTTCGTTTTGTTTACTGGTATAGATACAGCCTGCAGCACTCAGAAATCTGCTCACTTTGTCGTCAATGTAGCCCTGTTGTTAGCAGAATAAGCATTTGTCTTTTTCAGCATTTATATTCCTTCATATTTTTCAGGTTGCAGCTAGATTTCCCTCCGCTTTATCAAGCTTGAGGACACGGTACTTGTTAGCCATCATCTTAAGGTGGCTCTGAATTCTGAGTATCTGTTATGGCATCTGTGTGTGACTTGTTTTATTCCACTGTTTCATTTCTAACTCCTTTCCTTGACTCTTTACAGAGACTATGAACTCTTCCACTGAGGTAAAGGACGGTTTTATTTGGAAACCCATCAGTCCTAACATCTGTCCCTCATATTTTTTCTGTAACTGGGTGCTACTTTGTTTGGCTTGAAGATCTAGTGCCTCCTTTCTACCAAGCTGAGGGCACCATAGTAGACAATAATACAAAAAAAATGTTCTTTAAATGTCTCTTTATTAACAGGGCTAGTTTCAGAGATGCTGCACTTGCAGCCCACCAGCTATACAAAGGCTGACTTCTTCATGCTCCTTCCAAGCTCTTCCTCCTTATAAACAGTACTCCTCAGACTTGATATTAGGAAGCATTTCTTGACATAGAGAGTGGTCAAACAAGGGATCCTTGCTTCATTCCTCTCAGACATGAATAGTCCAGGTCACAACCTAGGGAAAGTTCCTTAGGTACCATCCTTTAAAGAATATCACAAAATATCCATTGCTGAAGGAAGACATCTGCGTCCTCTGGATTATGTAAAACAAACATCTGGCAGCTATGGCTTCCTCTTAGCTTTGCTGTTGTGTGTAGTAAATGGAAGTCCCAGCTCCCACAACTGTCATTTGGCTCCAGCAAGCATTATGACTCCCCTTTTGTGAGAAATGAAGAATAATCTGGCTAAATCCCAGTTTTAGAGCTAGCAAACACCAAAGGTCCAGTCCCTCCTGCTGTTGTTAAAAGCTGGCTCCCCACTTCCAGGGATTAGCAAACTATGCGGACATTCTTAGGAACTGAAAAATCAGCAGACTTCTGCTTTGCAAGCTCCCAGCAGAAATGAGTAGAGCTGCACCCCATTTCACTGCTACAACCAGGAATTTTCAAAGCCCTGGAGCAACAATGATATCAATATCAAGCAGACTTTTTATTTTCATCTTTTAAATCTTGCTGCATCTCAAGTGAACACACAGAATCTTCAGCAAACTCTGGACTAAATTATTTCTGAGCAAATAAATACACAAACATCCTATAATAACAAGCTAAATCCAGAGACCAATAGCACCCAATAAAAGCAATGAAAAAGGCATCAGTGTCTGCAACAGCTTTCTGAAGTTCCAATACATTCTCAAAGAAGGATATGTCCCTGCCTCACTCTGTATTCCCATAATCAATCCCATACCAGAAGTCCCCACTGAGCCTGTAACAATGCGCACTGTATACACTGCCCCTCTATTGTCTCTTTTGTCTTTGCCTAAGGAAAATACAGTGATTCTGCTGACAGTAAAGGCTCTGTAGCTGCGGAGCTGAAAACTAGTTTTTTCTCCAACTCAAACAAAATTAGGTTAAAAGGGAGAAAAAACACACAGGGGAACAGTGTGTGTATCTCAGTAGAGCTATATCCTTTCTCACCTCAACTGTGCTCTGACAGATGAAAACAGAGGTAACACAGGCAATTACTACAGAGTCCCTTTTAAAAGAGGGGCTACAGAGCCCATCTGAAAGTTTCTTTCCTGCTCTATATGTAAAACCCCAAAATGAAACAAGTATCTCTATTTTCCAGAGGAGAGAGAAAGTCTTATCTATCTTATTATTTCTGGTTCCTTCAAATCTCAGGAGGAAACTTTCTGTTTTCTTCTTCCTTTAATTTTCAGATTTAGTAACATTCAGGCACGAAGAGCCCATGGTATCCATCTGAGGTCATGGAGTGACTTGTGATTCTCATGCAATCATTTTTACCATTTTGAGACTTCTCAATAATTGGGCTTTGGCTTCAAGAACTCATCTTCTACTAAAACAGCTATCACTGCTGGTCTCTGAATTTTCTACCTAAAATCAACCTGTCTCTATCTTTCCTGTAAATCCAGCTACTCACTATAAGTAGTCTATAAGGAGCTACATGGCTAGTACAACTACAGTAAGAATCATAAAATTTATTTTTTCTACCTTTCCCAATGTACATATCCACCTTTTCTCACTAGACTCTAAGAAAATTTTAATCAATATTTTCATTATTTGGTCATACTTATATGTCTACATAGTTAATGGTGCTAGTAGAATGAACAGAATTGTGGGAGTAATATCTGCTATTAATAAAGAGCAGAATAAGTCAAATGCAGTAGCTGAGGTAGTTAATAGGGTGATTAGTGGAGGTAGAGTTGGGTTTGCTTATTATACAAGTTTGCCTTTGACATTTCTCAGTGCACAGTCTGTCTTTTAAGATCAAATTTGGCGATCTACTGCAATAATGACAATAAAGACCCTTTTACCATTTGAATAAATGGCCTTTGCACTGTATGTACAGTACAAAATACATGCATAAGCCTGGCAGCTGCTAAACTCATTGATATATAACACCAGTCCCAAAATAGTGATCTTTCACTTCTGGAACTTTATAAATTGTTAAAGAAATAAAATCTGCCTTTGGGAAATAATGTTTCTTTATGTATCATCGTACCCATTCCTTCCTCCTCCCCTCCCTTTAAGATTAAAACAAATAGTGTTGAACCTGTAAATCATCCCTATTGGCACTGGAAACCCCTAAGAGATCTTCTTTCTGTGCCATTTCAGTAGACAGAAAGTCTAATGTACAGAGAGGTTATGTTGCTTTAATTTTTTTTTTTTTAAGTAGAGAGTCAGAAAAACATGTCCCTCTTTGATCTCTTAAATGTTCATCAATATTTCTTCAGTCATATTAAAGTCATTGCACATGCTCCAAGTGGTTTCAAGGAAAGTCACTTGGAATTGAAGCATGCCTGGGAATTTTAGCTATCATTGTCTTGCATGGAGAGACGCATCTTGAAACACCATTTAAACACTGTAGGCAATGCCAGTAATAGGACTGGACCAGTCCCTCTGTCCTGAAATGTATATGGTTTTGAAAACTCATTTGCAGAAATTCAACTTCCATTGCTTGTTTTTCACTGAGCACAGAATTGCCCAATCTATAACAGGATAAGTGATAATCCAAGAACTAGATTTGTACCATGGAAATTCAAGTTGAGAATTTCAGTAGTTTATTGAAAATTGTTTTTCTGCTGTTATTCCTGAGGGTAAACTCCTTTCCTAGAAATTGCTCCTGGTTTACTCAAACATTGATCAAGCATTTCTGAAACATCCACCCACTTCCATTTTTCTGTAATATGAACTCTCTTTTTCACCCACCATTTCTTAGCTTTGTATCCTTTGCTTTCACTTCAAGAAATAGAGGGGGAAATGTGAAGGTTTTCTCGGAGCTTCTCAGCTTGGTAAACATGAGCTTTACATTAGAATTTCCATCAGTTACAGCAAATTTATAATTAAGAAGAGACAGCCTTCTCCTTTTTTTTTTTTTTTTTTTTTTTTTTTTTTTTTTTTTTTTTTTTTT
>NW_010295181.1:75585-76045 GCF_000700745.2 Antrostomus carolinensis
TTAAATTAAAAAAGAGCCGCCTTTCCCTTTTTTTTTTTTTTTTTTTTTAATTCTCTTTGCAGGGGAAAAAAACAAGCCCAAAACCAAAGAAGCTTAGGGCTAACAATCTCTGATAAGAGATCAGGAAGTTACTTTACTCATAAAAGCAAGTAAGTAAAATAACTGTTTGTAGGTTGCATTTTTCCAGTTGTAAGGCTGCACAGTGCAATCAAAGCAGAAGAATTCCCAACCATGTTATCTTCTTTTCCACAATTCCTCTCCTCAGTGAAGTGTCACTGTTAGAGGAAGCACTGAAGCACAAATGGTACAGAGCCAACTCAGCCCATCTCTGCCACATTTGAAACACCCCTAGACACCCTCAAGCACAAATATAAGCACTATAAATTAGCTGAGAGGACTCAGAGTTCTTGAATCCTACTTGTTTATCTGAGCATGTGGAGAGTCCGCCAGTAATGATGGC